>NW_025765239.1:0-222944 GCF_003918875.1 Haliotis rubra
CGCGCTGCATTGCCTTCAAAAGTATTCGCTGCGGCGATGAACATCAGTGTTAACTTATTAGCGATCGTGATCAGTATGTCGCGAGTCACTTTTCACAGAGCTGAATTTGAAAATGGTTTCGTAAGATGAAAGATATCACATTAAAGGCCTTGGCATTTTAATTGGTGGCATTCTTGTTAGTTCACTCTCCTTTGTCAAACCGGATTCTACAATATGACTCTTTGTCTTGCCTATTTCAATGTCACAACAATTCGGTAATGTTAATTTTCATTTGATAATTGAATTTTTAAAGGAAATAGAATTCGCTAGATGTTTTGAACAGATATGCCTTGTAAATAGATAAATTGTATTTCAAACATGGTAGTATAAATTCAGCAACCGCGATTGTTAGTAGCCGTATCCCTCGCAGGGGGTTAAAGTATCGCAAAATTATTGTTCCTCCTGAGAGGGTACCTGTAAGTCCCAAACTTTCAAAGTTAAATTCAAGCCAACCAGATTTTTTAAACGTAGTGCATTTGCTCTTTTAGAATTCAGCTAATCTTTTCCGTACAATCGTCAGCGGCTGAGGGATGGTGGTGTCCAATTAGGGTCCATGCAGGTAGTAAAGCACTGTAAGTCCCCGTGATCCGTGTAGTATGGTGATTCACCTGTCTTGTCCTAATTTGAAGTCCACTCTTTAGAGAGATATGCTAGTTTTATTCTAACTACTGTGATATTCTAGTTGGGTTTTACTGTCCTTCGGTGGACAGATTTTTATAATTTTACATGTATATATTGTCAATTTGAAACTTGTTTTAGTCACGATATGGCTGAAATATTGCCGATGTGATCGTAAATTTTAACTCACCACTCACTCACCACTTCTGTCTTGCCTAAGTGAAAATAACGTGAAGATCCGGTCGAAGCGTTGGTCATCAGCAACCCAAGCTTGTCGTAAGAGGCGACTAACGGGATCGGAGGTCAGGCGCGCTGACTTGGTTGACACATGTCACACGTATCCCAGTTTGCTCAGATCGTGATGCTTAATCACTGGATTGTCTGGACTAGGATCTCGATATATAGCTGGAAAGCTCTGTTGTAGCTGCTGTGGGGCGTTAAGCAAACAAAACCAAGCTGAAAACCCTATGCGAAAACTCAACGATTTACGTCACGTGACCTCGCCACTTTACACCTTTACATTGAACAGATCCTCATTAGTCGAAGCTAAACAAGTCAGGTACCAACCATACAAACATATACAGGTTCATTGATATGATCAAGAAGGAAGCAATCCCATACCAGGACATCCTCGATAATCTCCCAGGGTATGCGTTACGATGACTACTCCACTATACCCTTGATGCATCCACCGGGTTTTGGGGCGATGATTTTATTACCTCCCTTTGCTGGCTCCGCGCATTCTCACGTTGCAGCCAATCAATCAAGCCGCCGTTACACCTGAGCTTTCCAGTGTCAACAAAGATTGCGGTCGCAGTTGCAAAGGTTTGTTCTGTAGTGCCACTCATATATTTGTGGAAATAATAAAGACAAATTCACAGATCTGAAACTTTAAAGAGGATATATAAAAGAACGCCTTCTACTTCTTTCAGAGTACCTCTGCATCAATTGAGTTGCTGCTAAGTTTAAACGGGTTAGATAATTTAAGACGCGAAAGTGAGTAGCGATTGGTACGCTCAACTTCCCAACGTAGGCACTTTAACTGGATAAAAAGCCCGCAAAGGGAAGTAACAAAATCATCGCCCCAAGTCGTGGATGCATCCAGGGTATAGTGGTGAGTGATCGTAACGTATACCCTTGAGATTATCGAGGATGATACTCAGGACTGTTCTTTCTCCAGATTGAGGCTGGTGATAGATAGGCACCAAAGAGAAGAAAGTACCTGAATCTCGACACAAAATTGAAAAATGAAAAAGGACATGTTGACCAGGAAGAAAAGTGCTAAAGAATATGTTGATTCTGTGTTGCAATTGGTTGGGGTTTAAATGTAAATGGGTATGTTATTATAGGCATGTATATGAGTAAGTTATGTGAACATAGAATACATTCCTCGAAATGGATAGAATGTCGTATGAAACAATATGTTATGTTTTGATGTAATTATATGCATGCACATGAATAAATTCATGTGAACAGAGTATTTCAGGAGTTGAGGTCTACTTTACTGTAACAGAAGAGTGTAGTTAATCCCCCTATTGTTAACCCATCTACCACGGCTGACTGGGCCGACTGAACCCTCTACCTCCAACACTAGGCAGCAGGCCCAGTGAGGTGTCCCCGTGCAGCAGACTACAGTTAATCCCCCCATTGTTAACCCATCTACCACTGGCCGACTGAACCTCCTCTACCTCCAACACGAGGTGCAGGCCCAGTGAGGTGTCCCCGTGCAGCAGGCTACAGTTAATCCCCTATTGTTAACCCATCTACCACGGCTGACTGAACCTCTACCTCCAACACGAGGTGCAGGCCCAGTGAGGTGTCCCCGTGCAGCAGGCTACAGTTAATCCCCCTATTGTTAACCCATCTTCCACGGCTGACTGAACCTCTACCTCCAACACGAGGTGCAGGCCCAGTGAGGTGTCCCCTGCAGCAGGCTACAGTTAATCCCCCCTATTGTTAACCCATCTACCACGGCCGACTGAACCTCTACCTCCAACAATAGGTGCAGGCTCCAGTGAGGTGTCCCCGTGCAGCAGACTTCAGTTAATCCCCCTATTGTTAACTCCATCTACCACGGCCGACTGAACCTCTACCTCCAACACGAGGTGCAGGCCCAGTGAGGTGTCCCCCGTGCAGCAGACTACAGTTAATCCCCCTATTGTTAACCCATCTACCACGGCCGACTGAAACTCTACCTCCAACACGAGGTGCAGGCCCAGTGAGGTGTCCCCGTGCAGCAGACTACAGTTAATCCCCCTATTGTTAACCCATCTACCACGGCCGACTGAACCTCTACCTCCAACACGAGGTGCAGGCCCAGTGAGGTGTCCCCGTGCAGCAGACTACAGTTAATCCCCCTATTGTTAACCCATCTACCACTATGGCCGACTGAACTCCCTACCTCCAACACGAGGTGCAGGCCCAGTGAGGTGTCCCCGTGCAGCAGACTACAGTTAATCCCCCTATTGTTAACCCATCTACCACGGCCGACTGAACCTCTACCTCCAACACGAGGTGCAGGCTCAGTGAGGTGTCCCCGTGCTGATTAACAACCGTCACATCGGAAAATCTCATGTTGGTAATATGTACATTTCAAGCTGGCACCGCGTTCATATACTCAATGTGTTCAACCCATTATCAGTCAAAGTTTATATTATACGATCTTCGTCACTTAACTAGATCTACTGACAGATTGTATTTCCTGCTTACAAGCATTGGCTGAATATGTATAACGTATAACGTGCAGTATGTTGTTTTGTTGGGGTTTTTGTTTTTGTTTTGTTTCTTTATTTCTTTTTTCTTCATTTCTTTTTTTGGGGGTGGGGTGGGGGTGGGGGGTGGTGGTTTTTTTATTGCTCCCAAATCAAATATGCAGAGTATATATATACAACGCATTTAGAAATATGTAAGCAGGTATACATTGTTGATACAGCTGGGTTCTCCAATTATTACATATAAAATATCACAAGTTAGACGAAGTCATCAGGTTAAAACTGTGAATAATGTACCTAATGACATAAGATAATTTACTGGGATTGGCGGACAAAGCGCCAGTACGTCACCCTTTTCCTTGGTTTTTAGTTTGTTTTACTTTTTTTACTTCTATCTTGGAAAAATAATTCCCATTTCTTCTATACAAATCATATATTATATATTTATCTTCCTTTTGATTTGCCAGCAAAATTTAGTAACGTGGCAACCATTGATATTTGCTACTTATCTTAGACATGTAAAAAAGTTATTTCTTTGACCTGTAGTGATGATTATGGGTAATATTGAAAAAAATCAAAATCATGTTGATAGGAGTCTACTGATCTATTCCAGTCCTTTTTCTTCTATTGATAACTCATAAGTCATTCAAATCAGGAGTAAATTTAAAAATTCATGCATCCAAGGATTTCAGCTACAAAAAGAATTTCCCAGTTAGCGGGCTGTAGGCAAGGGATCCAATATCACTATACCTTTTCCATTTTTGTAGCTGAAATCTTTGTATGCATAATCAAACAAAATAATAGTATAAAGGGTATTGTAATTGACAATAAAGAATATAAATTAGGGCAATATGCCGGGATGATACTGAACTTTTTGGGTGGCTCAGATGAAAGTTTATACACAGCTATTGACACTCTTAATATTTTTTTTATGGCATGTAAGGATTAAGAATAAATATAGATAAGACTAAAGCAATCTGTATGGGCTCTAAAGCAGGTAGCAGAGATATTATTTGTCAGGATTTGAACATAGAATGGCAAAGAAATGAATTTGAGGGTTTTGGGAATTACATTTACTCCCCTGATTTGAATGACTTATGGGTTATTGATACAAGAAAAGACTGGAAGAGATCAGTAGACTGCTATCAACATGGGGAAAAGGTATTTAACATTTATTGGCAAAACCTTGGCTATTTCAAAGTTGGTTCATATCTTCATACTTTGACAAACCCACCGGAAGCATTTTACAACTTCACTTGAGAAATTTCTTTTCAAATTTATTTGGAATGACAAAATAGACTAAATTAAACGGAGCATTTTGACAAAAGATTACATTGAAGGGGTCTGCGCATGGCTGACATTAAAGCCTTTGTTGATGCCATGAAACTGTCTACACTGAGACGTTACATGAAAAATTATATAACCCCTGCAATATTCCATTGAAGGCTGCATATAAATATGGCGGAAATCGCCAGGATATTGTCGAAGCTGAAAATCCTTTTGAGGGATGTTCTAAAGGCATGGAAACTATATTGTAAACTAAAATACACAAAGAAGCAGATTACATTATTGAAATCTTAACTCAACCCATATGGCTCAATCATAACTTTAAAAACCCAAACCACATTATCAGACACTAGGCTAATAAAGGAATTTTAACCATCAAGGTTTTATATGATGAACAGGGTTTGTTGTCTTTAGAAGATTTGAAAATAAACATGACGTCAGATTTTGGATTTAAGATATATTTAAAACATTTAACCCGAATCTGGGAAAAAAAACTTTGAAAGGATACCGGATACATAGATGGTAATGATCTCATTCATAATTCTCTACAAAGGGATTTTATTACTCCTCAACAAAAGGTTCAAGGAACTTTTATAATAAACTGGTTTCTGTGTTAAACCATATATATGTGTCATAAATGGGTGGACTGATTTGATGGTATTGATTTTGAATGGCATAAGACTTTTAATACTTATAGAAAGGATTTAAGCGACATTAAAATTCTAGACATTCAATATAAGTTCCTACATGGAATTATTTATACTAAAAAAGGATTGGTGAAGATGAAAATGGCCGACAATGAAATATGCTCTTTTTGTAATGATGTGAATGAGAACTTATGCCATGTATATTGGGAATGTGATGTAACCAAAACCATTTGGAATGACCTTCAAATTTGGATTATTCAAAAACATACAAGAATTGCAACTGACAACGTCTTGTTTGGTATTTTAGAAAAAGACCCACTATTAAATCATATAAACCTCTCTGCTAAAAGACACATTTACATTTGAATAAAATGTATCCAAAATTGAATAGAGACACATTCAAAGTTGAAAACAGTATGTTGTTTTAATATTAGTTTATCCTTAATGATTTAAACAAGTCCATAGTATCACATTTTGTTCCATTTTAGGGTGTCATCGGTTCCCAATTGCGCAGATTCGATGCTCATGCTGTTGATCACTGGATTGTCTGGTCCAGACTCGATTATTTACAGACCGCCGCCATATAAAAGCTGGAATATTGCTGAGTGCGGCGTAAAAACTAAACTCACTCCACTCACTCCATTTTAGGGTGAGAATACATTTATTGATTAATTAGGTTCTTGAGAGGCATATAGAAGTTGAGTATTTCATGTATGAGACAAAATATTATGGATGCCAAGTTTGTTTATTCTATACAATAACGTTTTCTGCTTTTTCCTTGTCCCTTCGTCAGGTGAATCAATGACGAAGGGTCAAGGGAAAGCCCAGAAACGTTGCGTATAAACAAGAAGTTGACATCCATAATATTTTGTCTCATATTGATTAATTGTAGGTGAACTAAGGTGTAGGAGAAATGAGAGCGTAGGGGTTATGGGTATGAACCATTTTAGAGGTGTCTTGACATCGTAACCAAGTTCCCATGAAAGCACTGTTTCCCTTTGATCATCTCTTGAGCATCAATAAAGGCTTTGTGACAACTAGTTTTTATTTACTCCTATTTTTACAAACATGCTGATGCTTGTTAACCAACATACCAGCCAATCTTACCAAGTCATCTGTAGACTTAAGTCTACTTTACCAGACGAGTCCATTAAGAGTTCATTACAGTTGCATGCATTGGGCAAGCTGTATTGCACATTGGACGCATTGGCAAACGGTATGCCTCAATTGCCCGCATTAAATGGCAGTTGCACGCATTGGGTGTAACATATATATATTTAACATTGCTTGTATATATGCATAGTAAGGTATGTATTCCTACGGGCAAGTTTTTACACGTATAAGCCAATTCAAATGTGGAAAAGATTCCAAGGACTATGAGAAAATGGAATTAATCATTCAACCTTATCAATAGTCTCGTTATTGTCTCGTCCTGATACCTTGTACAATAATGACAGACTAGTCAACCACAGGCAACAGCTTCTAATGTACGAGAAGCAGAAATCAGCTATGCTGTTTACGCAAGAATATGTTTCAGTTGTTTTAAAGCGTCACCATGAACAATTAGTCATCAAGATCTTCCATTCCTTATGTACTGTGTGAGGTCATTCAGAATCTGGGATACTGAAGTCAAATGTGTACATTCCTAGCTGGAGACTGAGCGATACCATCTAGATGGTTATACAAACATGTTTGTTTGTTGTTTAACGCCGCAATCAGCAATATTCCAGCTATTTGGTCGTGGTCTGCCAAAATCAAGTATGGGCTAGGCAATCCAGTGATCAACATCATGAGTATCGATCTACACCATTGGGGTGAGTGTGGAGTGAGTGTATTTTACACCACACTGAGCAATATTCCAGTTTTATGGCGGCGGTCTGAAATAATCGAGTCTGGACCAGACCAACCTAGTGATCAACAGCTTGAATATCGATCTACGCAATCCGAGACGATGACGTGTGTCAACCATGTCTGCGAACCTGACCACCCGATCCCGTTAGTCCCTCTTTGACAAACATTGGTTGTGGAAGACCAGAAGCGTCCTCTCTATGTGGTGTTATGTTTTCAATATATAAGTGATGGAGAGACGATACCGCATTGTTCATACCGTGCTTAATTAACTCCGCTTTGGGACCCATTGAGCGAACACCTTTTCCGTTGTTGAAGAAGGGTTTTCGCTGATCGGCCAAAACCAGTATAACCCGGATCTCCAAGCATACGTGATGCATCTGGTGCACTCCAGGTATCTTTCATTGATCAATAAGGCAACACCGGCATTTATTGAAGCAAGTTCTCAAGCCATCGTTTTATCCAAAGAATGAGAAGAAACGAATTTCATCACAAAACAACCCTTCATATCTGTGACGTTGTTTCCATGAAAACATGGACGCATGCATGCCCTCGCTCCATCGTCCGGAGAATATTCCTCAGTGTGAATGATTATATGACCTCTTTGTCTGGTTTGCGATCAACACACCCGCGATCACCATTCGTCACCACTCGCTCCTTTCCGTAAACTCGCTATTCGGCTTTGTCCTGAATAACACGAGTTGGTCACGAATGCCGCGATCACGTATGTACATGTAATGACATGAAATTCAACATCCTCAGCTAAGGAGGACGAGTGATCAAACTGCCATTTATTTACCACAGAACGACGGCCGCATTGTGCTGCTCCCCACCAATCAACAGTCTATAATAATCTAGAACTATATGTTCATTAGTTTGAAATATATTGGTGGCAGGACTAGCTTGAATATCTGGACACAATGTTTTGAAAAGACTAAAACCTCGGCTCGAACTCCTACGATATTGGGAACTTGCCGACACAATGTGTTGGAAAGACTAAAATGGGGTGTCGTCTTAGCTCTACTAAGTTGATGTCTCTTTACATTTGCATATGACGTTTGGGGTTCGTTTTGCACCATTGGATCAGTAACGAATGACACAGCCTCTTTGCCCCTTTGAAACATTCTCCGCGTTTGCTCGTAGTTCTGCATAAACCCAACATCAACAATACGTCAGGATTATCCCCAACACAGTTCCATTTGTGACAAAACGAAAACTTAACATATAAACCATATGCACGGATGGCTGAACATTCACTGTTAACACCGGGTGTTCACGGAAAGGCTGGCATGGCGTGCTCTACTGGCAGCTGTATGGCGTACTCGTACTGGCAGCCCAATGGCGTAGCTCTTACCGGCAGCTGTATGGCGTACCGTGTACTGGCAGCTGTATGGCGTGCTGTACTGGCAGCTGTATTGCGCCTCTACTGGCAGCCGTGCATGGCGTGCCTCTACAGGCAGCTGTATGGCGTGCCTACTGGCAGCTGTATGGCGTGTCTAAGGCAGGCAGCTGTATAGCGCTGTACTGGCAGTTTATGGCGCGCTGTACAGGCAGCTGTATGGCGTGCTGTACAGGCAGCCTCCATGGCGTGCTATACTGGTAGCTGTATAGCGATATACCGGCAACTGTATGGCGTGCCCCACTGGCAGCTGTATAGCGTGCCGTACTGACAGCCGTATTGCGCGGCCTACCGGCAGCTCCCATGCGCGCTACTCTACTGGCAGCCGTATGGCGTGCTGTACCTGGCAGCCGTATTGCGCTCTACTGACAGCTCTATAGCGCAGCTGTACTGGCAGCTCTATGGCGTACTCTAGAGGCAGCCGTATGGCGTGCTCTAGAGGCAGCTGTATGATGTGGTGTACTGGCAGCTGTATTGCGTGCTCTACTGACAGCTCTATAGCGTGCTCTCCTGGCAGCTCTATGGCGTACTCTAGAGGCAGCTGTATGGCGTGCTCTAAGAGGCAGCTGCATGGCGTGCTGTACTGGTAGCTGCATGGCGTGCTGTACTGACAGCTGTATGGCGTGCTGTACAGGCAGCTGTATAGCGTGCTGTACTGGCAGCCGTATTGCGTGCTCTACTGGCAGCTCCCATGGCGCGCCTCTACTGGCAGCTGCATGGCGTACCAAGAGGCACCCTGCATGGCGTGCTGTACAGGCAGCTGCATGACGTGCTCTAGAGGCAGCCTGTATGGCTTGCCCAACTGGCAGCTGTGTGGCGTGCTGTACTCGTAGCTGTATGACGTGCTGTACAGGAGGCTGTATGGCGTGCTGTACTGGCAACTGTATGGCGCTGTACAGACAGCTGTATGGCGTGCTGTACAGACAGCCTGTATGGCGTGCGCTGTACTGGCAGCTGTATGGCGATGCTGTACAGGTAGCTGTATGGCGCTGTACAAGCAGCTGTATGGCGTGCCTGTACAGACAGCTGTAAGGCGTGCTGTACAGGCAGCCGTATGGCGTGCTGTACAGACAGCTGTATGGCGTGCTGTACAGGCAGCTGTATGGCGTGCTGTACAGGCAGTTGCATGGCGTGCTGTACAGACAGCTTTATGACGTGCTGTACAGGCAGCTGCATGGCGTGCTGTACTGACAGCTGTATGACGACGTGCTGTACGGGCAGCTGTATAGCGTGCTGTGCTGGCAGCCGTAGTATTGCGTGCTCTACTGGCATCTCTATGGCGTGCTCTACTGGCAGCTGTATGGCGTACCCAAGAAGCAGCTGTATGGCGTGTGCCTAGAGGCAGCTGTATGGCGTGCCCAACTGGCAGCTGTGTGGCGTGCTGTACTGGCAGCTGTATGGCATTGCTGTACAGGCAGCTGTATCGCGCTGTAATGCTGACAACTGTATGGCGTGCTGTACTGACGACAGCTGTATGGCGTGCTCAACTTGCAGCTGTTATGGCGCTGTACTGGTAGCTGTATGGCGTGCTATACTGGCAGCTTTATAGCGCGCTGCTGTACTGGTAGCTGTATGGCGTGCTGTACAGACAGCTGTATAGCGTGTTGTACTGGCAGCCGTGGCGCGCTGTACTGGCAGCTGTATGGCGTCATGTACAGACTGCTGTATGGCGTGCTGCGTACAGGCAGCTGTATGGCGATGCTGTACAGACAGCTGCATTGCGTGCTGTACTGGTAGCTGCATGGCGCGCTCACTACAGGCAGCTGTATGGCGTGGTGTACTGGCAGCTGTATGGCGTGCTGTACAGGCAGCTGTATTGCGTGCTGTACTGGTAGCTGTATGGCGTGCTCTACAGGCAGCTGGCATGGCGTGGTGTACTGGCAGCTGTATGGCGTGCTGTACAGGCAACTGTATGGCGTGCTGTACTGACAGCTGTATAGCGTGCTGTACAGGCAGCTGTATGGCGTGCTCTACTGGCAACTGTATGGCGTGTTCTGCAGGCAGCTGTATGGCGTGCTCTACAGGCAGCTGTATAGCGTGCTGTACTGGAAGCTGTATTTCGTGCTCAACTGGCAGGTGTATGGCGTGCTGTAAATTGGCAGCTGCTGTATGACTCCTTCTGTACTGGCAGCTGTATGGCTGTATTGCTGTACAGGCAGCTGTATGGCGTGCTGTACTGGCAGCTGTATGGTGTGCTCTACTGGCAGCCGCATGGCGTACTCTACTGGCAGCAGCTGCATGACGTGCTCTCTACTGGCAGCTGTATATCGTGCTCTACCGGCAGCTGTATGACGTGCTCTACTGGCAGCTGTATGGCGCGCTCTACTGGCAGCTGTATGGCGTGCTCTTACTGGCAGCTGTATGGCGTGCTCTACTGGCAGCTGTATATCGTGCCTCGACTGGCAGCTGTATGGCGTGCCTCTACTGGCAGCTGTGGGCGTGTTCTACTGAGAGCCGTGCGCTGGCGTGCTCAACTTGCAGCTGTATGGAGTGCTCTACTGGTAGCTCTATAGTGGCGCTGTACTGGCAGCTGCTGTGCGTGGCGCCGTACTGGCAGCCGTGTTGGCGTGCCTCTACTGGCAGCTGTATGGGCGTGCTCTACCGGCAGCTGTATAGCGTGTTGTACTGGAAGCCGTATGGCGCGCCTCAACTTGCAGCTGTATTGCGTGCTGTACTGTTAGCTCTATAGCGTGCTCTACTGGCTGCTCTGTGGCGTGCAACGCAATAAGACACATCCTAAATCTAAATGTCTCCGAAACCGCAATGACGTAATTCATTATCTTGTTATGGGGTAATGTTTTAAGAAACTCAGATATTGTGAAAAGGTTGGCAATTGATACATACCGTGCCATGTATTCTCTTTGTACAGCTAGGTACCGCCATTCTCGTCTACAGCCACGTGACTGACCGCATGATCGCGCGAAGGTCATATCTGTAATCATTTGAATCACTTGATACGAATGCCCAATGTTGTGGAATCGCTTGCGAAAGGTATCAACTGACTGGAGACTGTTGGTACAAAAAGCATTTTAATAGCATAGCGATAAAGACAATAGTGTATTAGAGGGACAATATGCTATTTAAATGTTTTGGTGAGGTAGCTAAAACAAATGAGAAATAGTGTCTACCATACGATTAGCTGTCATGGACCATTTATCATAGAGAGGGGCGTAGGGCAGCCTAGCGGGTAAGCATTCGTTCAACACGCCTAAGACCCGGGTTCGATTCTCCACATGGGTACAATGTGTGAAGCCCATTTCTGGTGTCCCTCGCCGTGATATTGCTGGAATATTGCTAAAAGCGGCGCAAAACAAAACTCATTCACTCACCTGATCGTACAGAACTGTTTAAAGGAAAAGTTCGACGTCTCGTAACAAACGACTGAACTAAACCTGGTTCAGACAGGGAATGTTTACTTCCAACCAGATGGTACATTCAATGGTTGAATAGTTTAACACGTATTATAGGCATAAGATTATGGTACTTGCTGCAATAATAGATATACAATTGACATTATTAAATAACAGTGATTAAGAGGTGATAAGATACAAATTATGAGAGGATTTAATAATATATTTAAGATGTGAAGTGATTAATAACGTTGTAAGGTAGGAAGGAAGTCAGTAGCGGAGGTAATAAACATGAAAGTAGGTCGTTAAGAGCTGATGGGGGGGCAAGGTGACTCATAGCTTAGGTAGGGAAAAATTGTTACACTATCAAGATTGAGCGGCGTGTCCGGGGACCTTGCTACCAGATCTTGGTACTATACGAGTCATATATGGTTAGGGGAGAGAAACTCTGAGATTCCTGGAATACACCTCACGGTCTTGCAAATATGGTAGTGGGGGTACGAAATATAGGTGGGGGGGGGAGAGTAATAGATAGTCAGGTTATGGGTTATTGACCAATAGAAAAAATGGAAAAGGGTGTTGGCTGTGACGTAGGAACCCAGCTTTAAGCTGGAGCAAAGCTCAGAGACGGGAGAGTGGTGCGAGACTTGAAGCCGAGAACGAGTGTGCTCCTAGGAACCCCAAGCCTGGGGTCTAGGGCGCATCGGCTCTCATCTGATTGTCACTAACTTTCGTACTAAGAAACAAACTCAAAGCACCAGCATTTCGACTGAGACTGAAGCTTTCCAGCTGAAGTCTTCTAATTATGTGACAAATAGAGTGGGTTGGACCAGCAACGCAGTGTTAATAAAACTGTGGAACGAAGATCATCGTCTTGTGGTTGCTGGAGGAACTACGGTAAAGGTCCAAAGGGCCCTCGGGTACTGACACGGTACCTCTCGCACATCCCTTATCGTCAGGACCGAAGTACGAGGGTATACCGTAGTTCCAGGTAACGACACACCATCCCAGGTGTGGGATACCGACAGGTAAAATACCAACTACCTGCCAGGTAAAGGTGATAGTCGGAACCCTTTGGATACGTGGTGACAGATGCGGGGTAAGATCTCCGAAGAGAGGTACGTTGTATATTACAGAACTGTGCCGAGGCGGCAATAATGACTGTAGGAGTAACTGAGACGTAAAGATCGGATGGTGTAAGATTCCCTGAGAGGTACAGTCGACATTTCAGCATTGTGAAGCGATGGAACTAACAGCTGTATGAAAAACTGTGTGTGGTGAAGACCTGATGGTATAAGATCTCTCCGGTGAGGTATAGGTGACATTACAGAATTGTGCCACAGTGGCGTGAATAGCTGTGCAAATAACCAGGAGCTGTGGGGACCCGTGGCGACACCAAGTTGTACAAGTGGAACTGAAAATATAGAGTGGTTGGCCTGACTTTGTCAGTGCAGTGAACATTTGTGCTGATGTAACTTTAGTAGTGGTGTCAATAACGTAAATTGCAACAGTAGAAGAAAATGTGTAGCTTCGACATAAATAGTCTTGTTAATATTTGAGGTTTTGCATGAACTAAGGCGGTAGTGTGAAAAATCAAGCCGCGCCAGTATAATCAGTGGTTGCAATAACTGGATGGGTGCATATACTCCTGCAGTAGAATAAATTGTGCAGAGCTGACATAACCAGTCATGTTAATATTTTAGGTGTTGCATCAACCCAGGCGGTGGTGGGAAAAATCATGCCGCGCTGGCAAACACTTTTAATCAGAGGTGTCAAAACCTGGAGGGGTTGCATATGTTATAACACTAATGAAAATACATTGTGCTGACATAACCGGTAGTGTCAATAATTTGAGACGCTTATAGTGGGTACATGTAACTAATGATCTAACACGTGTAAACTCTGAAGACGGGCTCAAGACTGTACTAAAACTGTGGGACAATAGACGAAATGGACTCCATGGTAAAGGTGACGAACAAGGAAGTGCCAGCAAGAGCATATATATTGTGACATTCGACCCCTTCTTTGAAGTGCCAGCAAGAACATATATTGTGACATTCGGACCCCTTTCTTGGAAGTGCCATCAAGAACATATATTGTGACATTCGGACCCCTTTCTAGGAAGTGCCAGCAAGAACTTATATTGTGACATTTGGACCCCTTTCTAGGAAGTGCAAGAAGAACTTATATTGTGACATTTGGACCCTTCTGTGTAAAGTGTTAAGGTTTCATCAAATCGGGCATATAGAGGTAAGCCATACCTTATCGCATTATATCGAATACAAATTGTCAACAAAAGAACGAGATCCTTTGAAATAATCATGGCACCAAAATCCAGCTACAAGGCCTATCACTTTTATTATAATCTGTCTCACAATTGCTGAATAGCATTATTTTCCCTTCCATTTTGCTAGCTATAGGGCCACGAAAATGAAGCAAATCTGTTTCCCCATGTCTATGAATCTCCCATTTCAATACAAAAAGAAAAAGGAATTATTGTGTCTGTCAAATTTAGTTAATTAGAGACCAAACGTTAGTCATATTAAAGCCCTTAGTTTAGTAGTACTACTCCATTTGTGTCAGTTACCACTACGATCAGGAAATGCTCTGAAATGCTCTGATACCATTCACCCTCCCACAACAAACTCCCAGCTGATATTTTTATCTTCCGCCACTCACATTACAAGCCCGCCACCTCATGGCCCCAACACACATTCCAGAATGTCTGTGAATGGAAAGCCTGCCCAGTTAATTACAAAGCAGTACCGCTCTCAGCAGCCCGCATGGCACATTATGTTGTAGACTTGCACAAGGCTCTAAAGTAGTAATGAATAGTTTAAACAACAATTCCCACAACAACAGCAAATAGATACAATCAATATTAACACATTGTCCATCTAACAGACTGAGGCCTTTATCTTGACTTTGAAGGATTGCATTGCTGTACACTCCTAGCTAGCTGGGTTATGATGATAAACGAGAATTATTTTCCCAATATCTATCCTCTCAAGCATCACATTGGTTCGAAGGAACCCTGTGAAAGTATAATTGTTTCCGGCAAATCTTTAAGAAAACATTCTTGCAACGCTATACCCCAAACTCCATTGTTATGCTGAAAAGAGATAATGACGTAAAAGACAGGAAACATAACAGTCGAAGTCATTTGTGGACTTCTTACAAACGGTGGGACATCAAACAGCCATATTTGACCGAAACAATGATGATTTGGTCAGGGATCTCGTTCTTAGATAAGAATGTCAAAATAAAAAAAAAGAAATTGTATTTATTAGACCACATTTTTTCTTGCTGAAGTTATATAGAACGCAGAAATTGGTGACGCTACTGGATCCCCTGAGGACGAATTACGGGAAATGCACACAATTCACGTACTGAGCGAACCGATGGACCACCAGATCGCGTTTTCTCTCCAGTCAATAAATTTTGTTGATTTGAGCCAGTTCCTACATACGCAACCACACACAGTCCAAAGACACATTACCATAACCACTGATTCGGTGCTCTCAGTAATACCCAGATACAGCAGTCGGAAACGCTAGTATAGTACACGAAACACTTACATTACAGTTGAAGGAGGCAGGCAACAGGCGGTATATGTCCAAACTTACTTTGACACAGGGTTTAAACAGGGTTTAAATTCTAGGCTGACGGGAGGCGGATTCTTGTCGGACGAGATATGTATTAGCCTGTTGAGGCGAATTCCTGGAGAACATGAGAGATTATATTTTTATAAGGGTATTAGCCTGTTGAGGCGGATTCTTGTCGGACGAGATATGTATTCGCCGTGGAAGCGAATTTCCTGGAGAACATGAGAGATTATATTTTTATAAGGGTATTAGCCTGTTGAGGCGGATTCTTGTCGGACGAGATATGTATTCGCCGTGGAAGCGAATTTCCTGGAGAATATGAGAGATTTATATTTTTATAAGTGAATTAGCCTGTTGAGGCGGAGTCTTGTCCGATGAGATATGAATTAGCCTGTTGAGGCGGAGTCTGAGAATAGGAGAGATATATATCCGATGAGATATGAATTAGCCTGTTGAGGCGGAGTCTTGTCCGATGAGATATGTATTAGCCTGTTGAGGCGGAGTCTTGTCCGATGAGATATGAATTAGCCTGAATTTGAGGCGGAGTCTTGTCTCAAGACTGATGAAATATGAATTAGCCTGTTGAGGCGGAGTCTTGTCCGATGAGATATGAATTAGCCTGTTGAGGCGGAGTCTTGTCCGATGAGATATGAATTAGCCTGTTGAGGCGGAGTCTTGTCCGATGAGATATGTATTAGCCTGTTGAGGCGGAGTCTTGTCCGATGAGATATGTATTAGCCTGTTGAGGCGGAGTCTTGTCCGATGAGATATGTATTAGCCTGTTGAGGCGGAATCTTGTCCGATGAGATATGTATTAGCCTGTTGAGGCGGAGTCTTGTCCGATGAGATAGGTGTTGGCCTGTTGGGGCGGATTCGTGTCTGACGAGAGTGGTACAATGGTTCACCATGAGGGTGAATGTAGCCTGTCGAGGAGTAGATATATAAATAGCTCAAGTAATATTCATTGCGGATGGCTACTGTCAGTGGGCCCTACCGGTAGCGACCCGCAAGAGCCGATGCCAGCCTCCCCTACACCACTGACGAAACTAGCCGTTGTTGCCCAAAGCTGACTGTTCGCCACTGCGCAGGGTGACGGAAGGCTCACTTTTATGTGGATGGGCAGCTTTGGCTATTGACGTAAGAGCCGCAACAACAACAAACAAACAAACAAAATAAACAAAAAAAAAACAAAACAAGTTCAGGCCAGATTATCGTTTGACACACCTTCACGGTACATGGAAAATAGAACAGCGCCAACAGACAACAAAAAAACAAAACAATTACTATTAATCACAGAGACTCAACCCTTGGTAGTATAAGGTTTTGTTTCATAATCGCATTTAAACTGGAAACTTTACAAATACACGCACCTATATACACCACCATGCTGGAATGGAGACTGTTGCGAAAACAGGCGATCTGGTTGGCCCTTGGGACCGAATGTAGAGACGGTTATACTTAAATGTATACAAACAAACACTATACTTGAAAAATAACGTCAGGTATTGCTATTGGACTTGCCAGGTGCTAGTTACGACAGTGAGAAGACTTTGTCACGTAATCAAGGCACATACTTTTGCCGTCTCTATCAATGCGTTTCTTGCATGCGGGAAGTGGGTTACCCGTGGAACGTCATTAAGTTTTACGTGCGTTATTTTCAATTGTGTCTTTTAGATAGTCAAATATATTCCGTTGTGTACTTTACTGTTACAGTATCTATACTATTGTAATTAATACCCAATATAGCATGCCCCCCCTTGATGACGACTACGATCACAAGATCAGGTTATGGGGTATAAATTATGTCGCATGCCTCTGTTTTGAAGTGCTTTGGATCTTATATGTTTAAGGTGGGGGGAACGTTGGGGTAAACCATCAACGAAATGGAAAGATAACAGGGCCAAACTCAAAGTGTTCTGTCAATTCATGGCCGTAGGACCAAAATTAACTTCCAGAATATTATTTTATTATGTCGTCAAAGGGAGTTATACACATATATAGTAGATACCCATAGTTATTGTTGTTAACAAATATGTATTAGTATTGGGATTGATACCTTATACCCACTAGGTACCGGAATGAATTTATGTTATACTCAGTCATAAACAATTGTACCATTTTGTATTCACTTCTCGTGGGTGATATGTTGCTATGTTAGTAGTTGTTGAAACCATTTTAACCAACGGGATTGTGAACCGTTCTATGTGTTGTTGTACTCGATTGTATTTCAAATCGGTTGCTGTCTACTGGCTCTGTCTGTCACATTCAAAAACAAAGGAATGAAAAATCAACAAAAACATTTGGCACAAACTTGGATCCCTGCGTCACAGAACTTAGAGTGCGAGTGTGAGGGCACACTCTTGGTCAGAAAGGGGGTCGTATTATAGGCATGAAATTATAATATTGATAAAGATAGAACTTAGAGTGTGAGGGCACACTCTTGGTCAGAAAGGGGGTCGTATTATAGGCATAAGATTATGGTACTTGCTGCAATAATAGATATACAATTGACATTATTAATAACAGTGATTAAGAGGTGATAAGATACAAATTATGAGAGGATTTAATAATATATTTAAGATGTGAAGTGATTAATAACGTTGTAAGGTAGGAAGTCAGTAGCGGAGGTAATAAACATGAAAGTAGGTCGTTAAAGCTGATGGGGGCAAGGTGACTCATAGCTTAGGTAGGGGAAAAATTGTTACACTATCAAGATTGAGCGGCGTGTCCGGGGACCTTGCTACCAGATCTTGGTACTATACGAGTCATATATGGTTAGGGGAGAGAAACTCTGATATTCCTGGAATACACCTCACGGTCTTGCAAATATGGTAGTGGGGGTACGAAATATAGGTGGGGGAGAGTAATAGATAGTCAGGTTATGGGTTATTGACCAATAGAAAAAATGAAAAGGGTGTTGGCTGTGACGTAGGAACCCAGGTTTAAGCTGGAGCAAAGCTCAGAGACGGGAGAGAGGTGCGAGACTTGAAGCCGAGAAGGAGTGTGCACCTAGGAACCCCAAGCCTGGGGTCTAGGGCGCATCAGCTCTCATCTCATTGTCACTAACTTTCGTACTAAGAAACAAACTCAAAGCACCAGCATTTCGACTGAGACTGAAGCTTCCCAGCTGAAGTCTTCTAATTATGTGACAAATAGAGTAGGTTGGACCAGCAACGCAGTGTTAATAAAACTGTGGAACGAAGATCATCGTCTTGTGGTTGCTGGAGGAACTACGGTAAAGGTCCAAAGGGCCCTCGGTACTGACACGGTACCTCTCGCACATCCCTTATCGTCAGGACCGAAGTACGAGGGTATACCGTAGTTCCAGGTAACGACACACCATCCCAGGTGCGGGATACCGACAGGTAAAATTCCATCTACCTGCCAGGTAAAGGTGATAGTCGGAACCCTTTGGATAAACCCTGCTGTTTTACGGAAGATCGTTAGCAATTTTGGAATATATCTTCACTATCAATGGATACTTTATCATTTTGATAATGTATGTGCTGCTCTAAACAATATTACACCGATCTAAATAACATAACAATTTCAATATCAGAAGTCAAAGTCACAGCAATCAGATTTGTGTCTACTTTTGCTTTATCAATGATTTATCTCGCAACTTTCCTAACTACTGAGTACATTTCTAGTGCACTATGAAGAACAGAATGAGCTCCTGTACACATTTTTGAAAGAAATATCTTATTACATAAGGGCATGGTATAATGCATTGCTGCGATACATTTGAAAATGCATGGTTATCAAGGAAACAAACTAACCTCAATTTGTCCTAACTTATATTTGCCTCAAATGTGTTGTTCAGAAATTAGAGCGTGTGAGGTGTTTTGCGGATCAAATACATGGAACTTTACTGATAATGTACTCAGAAGTTCAACCAAGAACAGCAAAAATCAGATTGCTGCGACCTTAACGTTTTACTTTTACCTTAGACCCGTGAAGATCCGGGTTAGAATTGGTCTTCAGTAAAGCTTGTCATAAGAGGCGACTAACGGGATCGAGTGATCAGGCTCTCTGACTTGGTTGACACAAATCATCGGTTCCCAATTGCGTAGATCGATGCTCATGATGTTGATCACTGGAGCGCCTTTTTCAGACTCGATTATTTACAGGTCGTCGCCATATAGCTGGAGTATAGCTCAATGCGGTGTTAAACAACAAACCAATCAACCAACTTTTACCTTTACTTTTACATCGTTAGGCGGAGGGGTACGTGGAGCAACATATACTTTCTCACAAATGATAACATAACTATTCTTAGTAAAGATAGTGCCCTTAATATATAACTGTAGTATTCTTTGCAAAACAACATGGTTACCATGGAAATGCCCAAGAATGACATGTTTCCATATGCTTCCATACTTGGCATCATTGGTTTTGGAAAAATAGACAATTTTACAATGATACCAAATACATCTTTCCATACCTCAGTAGACGTGATTCATTTTAGACACCAGAACCTGTCCCCGACTTTGTGTATAAAATGAAACTAAACTACCAAATACCATTATGACTGCTTCTGGTCAAGTAAATGGTGTGAATGGATTGAGCTAATATTGTAACCCGTGTATTTATTTCATTCCTCCCTTTCTTCTGTCATCTTTCACAAAGGCAAATATAAAACGGTTGGAAAAAGTGTACTTAACAAAAAGGAAACTTCACATGTGTTACTTTATGTCTCAAATATATAGAAAAAAGTGTGTTGCTAGTAGATAAATCTGGTTAATCGACATATTAATGAGTGTACACTAAAGCCGGATTAGGCATTACCTTGGCGCTTGGTGCACCCTCCACAGTGAACTGACAGCTTTCTATTTCACTAGTCATCTGTATTTGAGCTTGTTCAGTATGTCCCCTTTCACCACCAAGGCAAAGCTGTCTCATTGACTGACTAACATCCTTGAACACAGCATTTGGAAACCTGATCCTGTACATTCGGGGGTTTAAGGCTCAAGGAACGAAGACATCTTCCAAGAGCATGTGACGAAGGTCAGGAGGTCTCGATGGCCACTCCACCATGTCAATATCCGCATTTTGCAGACATTTTAGCCACGTGCACCTGTGCCCAGCATAGACGTTCATTATAGTTTACTTGTGTAAACATGAGAACGTTGGACACGAAGATGGGATGCGCGCAAGCGGTTTTGTATAGTCTTGGCAATTACGCGTCCACTAAATAGTAGGTTACTGGTTGACGTTGCGGTCTTTAAACGCAATTGGGATACAATGTCATGTGTCAACCAAGTCGCCTTTTACGATTGCTGAAGACCCGAAGATTCCCACGGGTATAATAACTACATTGTACTATCCATTTCAATACTATTCATTTCTCCCCACGCGTAGAATTTGTTTTGTTTTTTGTTCAATATAGTATGACTCCGTACACCCACACCCCTACACACTGTGTACTGAATACGACTTCTTTTTAAAATTTAAAGTAAATATTTAGCATGTCATTACTATTATGTTTTCGTTTATAATACTGACAGTCGTGTATCCGCAGTTATGTTGCTCATTTATCCGCATTGACGATCACAAATGATCAAGACAATTACGATTGATCCACGGATGAATGCATGATGGTCATTCTGCCGACCATCTCAAGAAGATGGTAGACCAAAGGTACCGCGGTAACAAAAGCCAATGGTTATACATATTACCTGTGATCGGCTTTTTGGTTTGTTTGTTGTTTACGGTCGCACACAGCAAATGTTCAAGAATACCTGTGACACGATTCTGTCAAGTCACGCTACAAACATCTCCTTTTAACTCGCTAATTGAGTAGAATAGGTTTGTCAGCAAATATATATCTCCATAATACAACTTGAAGGGCTATGTGAGAAATCTCGTTTATTTTACGTTGCTCAGTTACAAAAACTGCCTTATCTTCTATATAAAGCATAAAAAATAAATCGCTGCAAATAACGATATACATGCGTAGTAACAAAAATATCAGACGATTATATGTGAAGAAAAAGGAAAAGGAAAACTATGAAGCGTTTCATATTAATTCTGCTTGCACAGTCTCTAAAACCTACAAACTTGCTTATCAACATGCGGGCAGCACGGAATGGTTATTCGATGGTGAAGGATTTGATACGATTTCTTATCATAGGTTTGATCTGGAACCAAAGTTTACTGTGTTATAGCAGATGTTTCAGCATCATAACCTTTAGATTTCGTAATTTATTGATCAAATTCATGTTTAAGTTTACACGTGACAACCAACTTACATTCCTATTCCCGGAATTTGGTCACATAATTGTTTTCGTAAACTAAGCAATAATGAACGGATATTCAATATGATAATAGTTATTATACATGACCGTGCATATAAATTTACGACTATTTAACTACGCTGCAACAAACGAAAAATAAATGTAGGTGTTAAAATACGGTAACATCGTCACTCTAGGCGTAAAGTCTAAGCAATAAACATTCCTTTACTCAGTGTTTTGTCACATAACTGATTATTATATTTTCGTAAACTATGCAATAAAGTGTGGAAACCTAACATGATAGTTGTTATCATAAATGACTGCGTTAATTTACTGCTACTATTTAACTACACTACTACAAAATAAATAAAAATGTAAGTGTTCAAATAGTTAACATCGCCACCCTAGGCGTAAAGTTAAGAAATAAACATTACAGTTGCTCGAGGGTTCCAAAATAACTCTTTCTAATCATAAGGTCAGTACAAAATCCAAACAAAGGCAATTGACAGATCAGCATACGACCAGACAACAGAAGTACATACGTTTTTAATCAGTTTTCAAAATGCTTAATATCTTTCGAGGGACATTCAAACGTTTGTTTGAAAAGTGAAGATCAGATCAAAATCAAAATGAAAAATACCTACAGTATTCATATACATACTGAGTACCATTATGAATTTCGCAAGAGCCTAAATATATTACATTCTGAGAAAACAACATAATTGAGAAAATGACATCGCTAGTGAAATATGTTTAAAGACCCTCACGACATGAACACCTGGCAAACAGCAAACTTGATTAAATTCCTGGTAGGAAACAGCAATTCTGTCTAACCTTATGTACATTCCTAATATTTATAATCTCACAAAACAAGATGTATTTAAGTACTCAAAACAAATCGTCTCAGCACTAAAAGTATAACAAACACGTCACTTTTAAAGTGGACTTTTGTTGGTACAAGATACATATCCAATCAACATCACACCTTTATAATAGAGAAAAATGCTAAGCAACAGTCATGAAGTGTAATTTCGAAAATGGCATGTCACATATGTTTAGAAACATTTAGACTTTGATAAACTATTGCAACCAACTCGAAATGTTTACCTGCATATACAATTTTACAAACCCATGTGAAAATAAACTACACCACCAAAACAGGAAGGTAGCACGTTTTAAAAAATACAAAGATATACCAAAGCAATTCTGGTCAACTAACTAAAATGTCAAAATATATAGTCGTCAGTGATCGCAAAATGATATTTTGTTCATCCTGCCATCCTGGATGGATAGGTTGAAGGTGTCCGCATTATTGGCTGTGGCCCAAGGCAGTTGCTGCAGCAACAAAAAGACCAAAGAAACCGAATGCCCTGTGTCCGTTTAATTTCCCAGCACTGCTTACGCCCTTTCCACCTGCAATGTAAGCATGTCCAGATGGATACACAAGATTAGTGAGTGAGTGAGTTAAAATTAAAAGTCACATCGGCAATATTTCAGCCATATCGTGACTAAAACAAGTTTTTAATTTTTTAACATCATAAATACATGTTATTCCTCATAATCTGTCAACGAAGGACAATAAAAACCAAAAATTAAACTAGTAACTATCTCTAAGCAGAAGGACAATACATGATAAAATACGGGCTATAGTCGCCAGCAACCGAAGGTAGATCACCATACTATGGACCATTGGGATTTATACCACCCCTTCAGCCGCTGGCGATTATAGAAAAGTTAAGCCATAATTTAAAAGCACACAAACCTACGTTGAAAAATTCTAGTAGGTTGGAAATGTACTTTGAAGGTTTTGGACTTACGCATCCTCGAAGGAGGACAATAAATTTATAGTGCTTTAACCCCCTTTGACGATACAGGCACTAAAAATATCAGTTGATAGTCTCAAATGCCAATAATAAAACATTAATCTGCTCACAAAACATATTTCAAAACTTATTCAAAAATTCTATTTCTTTGAAAAACTTAAGAATTAAATGGTTATTTACATAGTAAAAGATCTTTGACCGTATTAACACTGAAGTATTTACCCCGCGACCCAAAACACCAGTTCATTCATGCTAAGCGTAACCTACAAAATCCCATATTTTTCATATGTTCGGGTTGTATGTAATACTAAGTATATATTGTGACAGTGTTATCTATTGTGAAACACTTATCACTAGTGGTGTGCAATATCAGTTACTGGTGATCTGCAGCACGCTTTTTATATTGTATTGTCCATAAAACGTGTTTTACAGCTGCATGCTAGTTTTAATTCTCTATTCATGATAATCTAGTTATTTTACTGTCCTTCGTTGACAGGTTTTTATAATTTAATTGCGTTTATAATGAAGTCACAACTTTTCAAAGTCACGATATGGCTGACTATTAATCTAACCGACTCACTCGTGTGCTATATGTAAACAGAGTTCTGGAATGTACTACAATGCACTACAACCCATGGCCCTGTTCGTTATATTCTGTCCTAAGGAGTTGTAAAGTCTTTCTCTCGGGTATTTAACGGAAGTTAACTCTTGTTGCCATGAGGTGAATATTATCGTCTCTGTTTCGTTACTACAATCACTGGTTTTGGATTATACTGCAACTCAAATTTGTACAGCCACTGTAATACCTTTGTAGTGATGGTTGTTTATTGGTTTCACACGGAGTTTTACAGACTGATTTCCGATTAAGATTTAGTTTCAACTTCGATTCAGTCATATATTTTACATTTCTGTTGCAGAAACTGTTCACAGGCAAATCATCTCTCTTGTAACATTTGTAACACAACGTCAGCGATCTAACCCACTTAGACACTAAAGCTTGAAAAAGGGTTTTCTCTAGCAACCGGTAAATACCATACTTAGTGAATCACCTTGACCATTGTAAACTGGCATGACTCCCCATGAGTACACAATTTGAATTCCTTAGTGATTCAATGTCACATTTATTTTCTTTGAAAGTACAAATGTGAGTACCTGTTGTGTTTGATTCCCAGATTCTCAGATTCACCATGACTACAGGGATATTTTACATAACTGAGGAGCAGCTTTCTATTCAGAGCTAAATACAAGTACTTACCGGCAATGCCGAACAAGACGATAGTATGTTAGTCATTGTATAATGTATACACATAACTCACCTCCTGGGTTACTGACACAGAAGTTTCAACAGGTGGCATAGCATGACAACCTTTCTGTAATTGGTGGCAATGCTACGTGCTATCCCGCAAGGCACGACTTAAGATGTCCTTGTTCAACTCCTCTAAAGAGGACTTCTCATTCAGCTTCTCACCAAAAGACACCCATGTACTTCCAACGCACAGTTACAAATGATGTTTTTTGTTTTCAGTGTTGAAGCTGAGAAGTGAGCTCATGCCATCAATGGACAGGTTTCAGGGGCAACATATTGCTTAGATTTAAACAGATGCATTTACTGATGCTGCTAAACGAATCTTGAATGACCTGAGCAGCAACCGACAACTGTTCTTAGAACTTAAGGGGAATATCAGGTTTGTTCAGAACCTGTTAGAAATTCGTACCTTTTCCTCCTTTACAGGAATATTTACGAATATTTACAATGCTTCTTCCCAAAATAAATGGATTTGACATCTCGATACCACACATTTCAATAGAAAGGCACATATAATTAATATTATTATTTTTTTTTGTAAAACAGAGGTTTGTTTATTGTGTCACTTAAATTTTCAGTAACACCCTACTCCACTGTATCGAATGTTTGCTACATTAATACACAATATCTGCCTTGACAAAGTGCCGAATATATTGCTCTTGACAAAATGGGAACATAACCTTTAAAGCCGTATTTCGCAAAGAGACATCTGTCACACCATTTCCTACCATTAGCTCTTTTCCATGTTCGTTTGTTGCCAATGATTTCACAGGACAAAGAAGGATCATCTTCCAATGTGCCACCCTCTGGCACACATTTTCCTTTGTGGGTACAGTACCCATCCTAGGTATAAATGATAATTAAATGTAGTTTGCTATTATATGAATATACACCATAAAACATAATAGTGCTATTTCTTTTGATTTTTATATCATATACATAATCCTGGCTTATAAAATACACGTGTGAATATTAGTACACTGGTATTGTTAAGTGTAATTGATATAATCGATATTTATTATAGGAATGTATGTTTTAGTTGAAGTACAAACCCGTAGATTCCAAATCATAGTGTCCTGGTTGACACTGACACAGGTCGAGTCATACACCAGGACTGTCAGTTCGTTACTGTAGAAGGTACCAGTGTTTGACACTGAAATATTGTAGGTGACGGTAACATCATCTGCAGAAGCCTCTGGTAGGTAACAAGACACTTCACTTATACTCTCTGAGACAGCCGTGGATATTGTGACCGATGAACTGTCCATCCGCCCGTCTTGTTGCACCTAGGTTCAACAGAAGGTGAGTGAGTGGGTGGGTGGCCAGACCACCAAGACAGAAATAAGTTACACACAAAATCCTAAAGAAAGAAGTGCCAAAATAGTATATAGTTTTAGTAAAGTGTGCGGTACGTACAAGCACAGGCAAACTGTAGTGCAAATAGGGTTGTGCAACAGAAAGAAAATGACCAGTCTTCCTATATGCGAACGAAGCGAGCAAAGGTTGGCAACGTACTTCCCTCGCTTCGGTTCGAAAACTATTTTCAATATCAAAATAAAATATTGTCACCATCAATATTTCAATACAGCAATATTTAATTCAACATTTTAAGCGCCACTCGTGGCATATCAAGGCTTTCTTTGCCTCCATTACCCCTGCCAGCTTCCGGTTCAACGGAAAACTTGACACTGAATGCATTATGGCCCATTTGCTTATTCGGGTGGAATATATTCATCAATGAAGAAGGGTTTTGTCAGTTATTTTGGAATGCTACAGACTGAGCCACTACGGGATTATAGGTGTAAACTATCACGTAAGTATATTTTGACCATACAAGAGTTCATGCTTAAGATCGGTATGAAAAATGTCATGGGAACAGACACGCACACATTCAAAGAGGTAGGGGACCTTGATATGCAAATGTGAAAACAGAGTATTTGAACAAAGATTTAATTTGCATTTGGTCCATATTCAGGATACAATGGTTTATATCTCAGTTAACTGAAATACCATGGTTTTCTGTATCTGACATCGGGAGTACTCTTCTCCACTGAAGATGTCACCCAGTACTGCAATTTCGATGCATTCGCCTCTGGCTAGGTCACAGTGATCTCCTTCTCCAAAGTCAAACAGGGTAGGTGGTCTGGACAGCTCGATGGAGCAATCTCCACCTCCAAAACCGGGGTTACAGAGACACTGTCCTGAAATCAGCGATACGTGCATGAAAATAATTATCAATAGTATTCACAGTGACATCTTGGGTGTATTCACCCGCATATTTAGGTCCTAGAAAGGGACAAAAGAAAATACAAGCATTCGCAGTAATATTCAAATACAGTATCCTACATGGACATTCTCATTTCTTGTAAGAGATTCATTAGATATATGATACATCAGCAACATGCCAGCTATGTCACCAAGGTCAGTAAGTATACACATGCACACAGCTACACAATTATATCCTCAACAGTCAGTTATCGCACCAATCATTGGATACCGTGTGTATTTTCTATCCACAACCATCAGCTGACCAGCAGCTATAATGGAGATTGTCAACGCAAAAATGTGGAACATTGCATATATAAAGATACATGTCTGAGGCATAATGTTGTAAGTAAACTTACCCTTTTCACAAACACCCCTTTGGCTGCAATCTTGAGTGCATGTTTTTTCCGTTATCATTTCAAGAACTGTTGAATTACCCGCCTTGGACGTTTTCAAAACGGGATTCACCAAAGCCTCGCTGAAGCAAGCCACATAGACGCTTTCCACGGCCATAGAGACAAAATCCACAGAGCCACTTAGCTGAAAATTTAATTCAATGTTGTTATATGGTAAAGCAATTCAATATTGTCATATGGTGCAAGTGCAATTCAATATTGTTAGATGGTAGTGTAATTCAATATTGTTAGATGGTAGTGTAATTCAATATTGTTATATGGTAGTGTAATTCAATATTGTTAGATGGTAGTGTAATTCAATATTGTTATATGGTAGTGTAATTCGATATTGTTATATGGTAGTGTAATTCAATATTGTAAGATGGTAGTGTAATTCAATATTGTTATATCCAATATTGTTACATGGTAGTGTAATTCAATATTGTTATATGGTAGTGTAATTTATTGTCACACAATGTTGTAATTACATTGCCTTATTTCTGAGTGCTCCATAGAGGTTAGTTAAGACTGTACTTTACTGTATGTGACTATGGCTATATGGTTTTATAATCTTTTTAAATGTAGAGAGCTACTAGGTAAATAATCACATCCCTCAATATTCAGAAATTATATATGCCCGATTTCGGTGTTGTAATTTTAAACTAGCAGTTAAAGCTGACAGATACATTAATGTTGCATATAATGAAAGGCCTGGTTTGTAAATCAAATGTACTTTGTTGTTGAAGATGAATGGCATGTATTCTATATCTATGATGCATTCTCTCATATTGGAAATAAGAACAAAATATTTCAGTAAATGTATCTCAATTATCAATTTTACATCTTTCTTACATATCTCCAAACATAGAAACACAAATCTTAATGAAATACATTACATGTACTCAACATATAACTATCTATCAATGTATGTACGTATATGAATTTTGAGCCGGAGGCATGTTACTGAGAAAAGTCTGTTTTGTTCTGTTCTGCTCTGTATGACCTTTATAGTCTAGATATGGCCAAAATAATATCGTTATAACTATAGATATTATCCTCAATATAGAGTCATCAAAAGATGACATATTCCCGCCAAGCTATGGCTGACTATCATTGAATACCTTCGATTCAGTGATGAACGAAATATGCTGTTCCCTCTTTTCAGTATCCCAAATTATGAAACAGCAACGGTTTACAAGTAGACTGATTTGTATAGCAAGTTCCATCCAGAACTATACCTGTGAAAGGAAAGTACGGAATATTCAATGTTGGAGTGGGGGCGGTGGTTAGCCGAGTGGTTAAAGTGTTCGGTCGTCACGCTGAAGACCCGGGTTCGTTTCCCCTTTGGATACAATGCGTGAAGCTCCATTTCTGGTGTCACCGCCGTGATATTGCTGGAATATAGTGGCGTAAGACTAAACTCACTCCATTTTGGAGTGATGTTATTTAGGAACCAAGACGCATGATAAATTATGAATTTAGAAAAAGATTATTCCTTTCATAACAATCACAACAATATCATGGCAAGCGTTATTTATGATGTACACGGAACATGGCATGGGTAAATTTTAACGATTTACAATGAAACACGTAAATGTGTTTTGTACTTTTCAGTGATAAAGACAAGATTGAGGTTGTCCTGATATAACCTCATAAATTCACGTGGTGAAAATATATAATAGATACAGGAATTCCTTTATTAATTTTCAGGTAAGGGTCTGCGTGGCGAAAACATGTATAGAGGGTAAAGATGTGTAGATTGTGGGTCTAACTGTGTATGATTTTGTGACATGGCAACAAAAATTTGCGAGGCAGTCAAATTGACGTATCCTAGTAAAATCATTGCATCAAAATATACACATTTTCTTTTTCACAAATAAGTAACACCAAACACTGCACACAATGCATGTTACACACGAATTAGTAAATAATTAAAATATGTTAAATTTAAGTTAAAAGAATTAATAATATCGGAACAATTTTGATACATAACGAATTCAATGTTATCTTTTAATCACTGTACCATGCTGATCATCCTATATATCAATGTAAAAAATACTACATTAGGACAAGCAAAAGGTGGCAAATGGCAGTAGAAACAAGAATTGTAATTTTCATTGACGAGTCAATCTGTGAAATATTTGCAAGTGGTGCAGTTACAGACAACTGAATGATTGCTTAGAAATATGCGCTTCTTCTATATATACAGGACTCTTTGCAAAAGTCAGATTCAGATTATAACTCTACTGCTTATGGCCATTCGATATACACTGAACATAACTTTACGGGACGTCCTTTACAAAATTAGCTATTTTACAATATGTTTCCCTTGCACATTGTCTTGAATTACAAAATATGGTTCTACTCCTGTTTTCATTTCCAGTCCGAGTTGTCATCACGAAAGCCTAAAAATAAAGAAACAAAAATAAGGGAAGTCCTCAATACGTGCCATCGTTTCCGACCTGCATAGATCGATGCTGATGCTGATGATGTTGATAATTGATTTATTTACAGCAGACAGCTGCCAGATATCTTGAAAATTGCTGAGTGCAGCGTAAAACAACAAAACAAACAAACAAACAAAAGAAACAATCTACCCGCATCAAATGCATTAAGTCAACTGAGCTAAATAGTCATACGTCTAAAAGAAACACTGGCTCACCTTAATGTCGTTCACACAGTCGTGTCTGCTATAGGCAACATTTACACCAGGGACTCCTTCACACGCCTCCACTGCCTTTGACTCAGAAAACTTTACATCACAGTACGCCTGTGCCAGTGTCTCATTCCAGCCGTTAAACCAGCCCTGTGATGTCTGCGCTTGCTGTAATATTGACCAAGCATAGAGCGTTCTTGAATAAAATTCCTCTTGAATGAGTAAGGTAGTTAAAATCTGAAATTCCACCCAACAGGTAATTTCGTAGGTCCATTCCATGTTTTACAAATAAAGATAGTTTAAATATTACATCGGCATCATTCGATGACAAAATAGAAACAAACCCTACTATACTTATCTTAGATGAGAAAAGTTCTGGTATATATTTAGTTCGTATCTCTGCATAATAAGGACATTCAAAGGCAAAATGTATATTGTCTCTATAGCAGAGTTACATAATGGACACATTCTTTGTATTCTTCCAAGTGCTATATTCCGTCCGTAATTAATCATTAGTTTTGACAAGCCAAGTCTGTATTTAATATATACATTTCTTAGGTTACTATTTGTTAAAACTGATAAATATTTTTCTGGCTCTAATAAAGTTTTTAAACGTTTTGTACAATCATAACGTGAACTGTTTTCTAAGTTGGATTGCCATCCTTGATAGAACATATTTATTCCTACTGTACGAAAATCATTTAGAAATATACACAGATCGCGAACAGATTGATAAAACCATACAAAAATCATATCCATATCAGGATAATAGTGTCCGCGATAACCATGAAACCTTACCGATACTATCTAGATGAAAGAGCACGGTATAAGTTATTTTCGGAAGCCGATGTTCTGGCATACGCATGATATTAAACCAATATTTTAAACACTTTAATTGCGAATTAATGTAAAGTGGTTATCTTCCACATTCTCCATATATCATATTACTTGAGCTGCTAATCCAACACAAAGAAACTTTTTATATTCAAGTAGGTGAATTCTTTCTATACATTCAAATCTTGGTAACCCCATACTTCGGATCTATACAATAGAATTGGATGTATTTGGGTATCAAATAACTGAAAAATACATTCGGTGTAATAAGTCCAGGTTTACGTGAAACCGACATCATATTAAGAAAAGCTCTGTTTCCCTCGCAGTGATAAATCAGAAACACATGTGTCCATATTTAGTGTTGAATTAAACATTATACCAAGATATTTGTAATAACCATTAGCTTCATTAATTCGTTGTCGATTTAAGTACCATCTTTCCTGAAAATTTAAAGGGCCCTATTTCTGAATACTATAATTTCTGTCTTACCTAAATATACAGATAAATTATATTCCTTAGTATATTGATCTAATATATTCAACTGATTCTGTAGACCAATAACTGTGTCAGATAGTAGTGGAGGAGTGAGTTAATATTTAACGTCACATCGGCAATATTTCAGCCATATCGTGACGAGAACATATCTGATAATAGAATGAAATATATGTATATTATAAAACCTGCCGACGAAGGGCAGTAAAACAACTAGAATATCACAGATATCAATATAAAACCAGCGAACAAAGCTAAAATATTCCAATTAAAGAAGACAATACAATGTAAAATGGGCTATAGATCGCCAACAACTGAAGGTAGATCACCATACTAGGAACCATGGGGACTTACATTACTTTTGCTACCTGCATGGACCCTAGTTGGATTTACACCATCCCTTCCCAGCCATTGGCGACAGAAGAGAAATCTAGCCAAGCAAATTAAAAGCACACATATTCTACGATTAAAACCTGGTACACTTAAATTGACTTTGAAAGTTTTGGGACTTACGTACCCCCTCAGGAGGACAATAATTTTACGCTACGTCAACCCCTTTGAGGGTACGGCCACTAACAATCTCAGTTACTAATATAAACTACCAACAATAAAATATTTAACTATTTCCAAATCAGTCAACAAATCTAATTTCTTTTAAAATGCAATAATTAAAATGAGAACTGACATTATTAAAAAGATCCTTCAGAGTTTTGGATTTGAAATAGATGTGTCAGATAGTAAAATAGCATCATCGCCATAACGGAACATAAGGATTTCTAGGATGTCAGGATACATCTGTAAATCATGCTTACAGATACTTGAAATTTCATAATACAATCTTCGCCAATGAAAAACAGAAATAACAGAGGACTCCATCATACATCACTGACGTAAGCCGGACGGGCAATCGAAAACATCAGTAACACCATAATCACTACGTACACATGATTTGTCAATCAACACCATAATTTTACAACGATCAACTGTATCAAATGCTTTTAAAATCAATAAAAGCAACGTATACTTTGTGTTTACGACGATAACCATTTCTGAACTACAGCATATAATGCAAAAATGTGATCTATGGTTGAGTAATTGTTTCTAAAACCAGCTTGAACTTCCGGTATCTTATCTCTCATAGTTAGTAAGTCTATTATATTAAAACAGCAGTAAAACTTTCCCTAGAACACTCATTAATGAGATCCCCCTATACTCTGTCAGGGTCTCGGGTCGCCTTTCTTATGTAAAAGGACTATTTCTGAACAAACCAACTGCTAGGAAATATTTGATAATCAAACGTTTTTTGGCAACATTTTGGAGAAATGGAAATTATATCAAATTGGGAACATTTAAGCATCTCTATCAGCACTTGATCTGGCCCGGCAGATTTTCCGTTTTTAAACTTATTTTATTGATGATGTAATTTCATGTTAAGTTAAAGTAGAATTTAGAATGAATGCATCAATATCTGCAAATTGATCTGAAAAGATTTCATTTTAATCATCCAAGTGGGGATTACGCAGACACGAGTCGATTTGGGTAACCTTGACCTTATCCTTCTTCAAGGTCACCATGACACTTTGAACACTTGTCAAACTCTTTGTTAATGTGACATCTCATGGACAGTTGTACCCAGTGTCTTCAATTCGGTGACAGCGTACATTGGGGATTACGCAGACAACAGTCGATTTTGGTGACCTTGACCTCAAGGTCACCACGACACTTTGACCACTTTTCAAACTTATTTAAACGCGATATCTCATAAATCATTGCAACTCCACTGTTTTCAGTTACGTTGATCTGCCTACATTTCGCGATTATGCAGACACCAGTCATTTCCTAAGCTTCTTGTATGTGACCAAAAAATAAAAAGTAGTAAACATAGATATCAATATTCCATTCTTTTAGAGGCGGGGACATTGTCATATCAGTGGCAAACACTTTGTTCTTGTAATGATCTTATCTCTTTCCAAAAGCTAGATTGACTCATTTATGCTTCTATGCAATTTTTCTCCTGATTTTTACATGAAATGGATTTTAAAGTTTCTGCAACAAAATGTATAGTGATTTATTTGTCTGCAATACGCCATTCTGTTAGCGACAGTACTTTGTTTTCTAAATATCCTGAGTGCCCAACGTATTTCTCGTTTCGCTTGTCTACATTCTAGATTTAGTGGGTTTTTTATTAGCAATTTGTGAACCATGTCGGACTGGCTTTTTATGCAGCTAGCAGAGACTGATACAACTCTCGACAAAGTGACTAATTGCCTTCAATAGCATTATCAATTTCCTTCTAGGAGCATTTCTTTGTTTTCAGCAGTCTTAAATCTCAGGTTATCAAGAAACACATTAGAATAAGAATCATTCCATACAAATTTCTCTGATGCTGTTGGATCAATGCATGAATCATTGTTACACCTATTAACCATATTTGGAAATTGACGTATCAATTCTTGTGGGAAGTGATCAGAAAAAGATCGAACTCCGATACTGATCATATTGATAAACTCAAAAGAATCAGGTGAACTTAAAAAATAATTGCTTATACTGGAGTCATGTTGGCTACAATGAGTAAATTCCAATTAATATCACTATGGACTCGTCAATTTTTTAGAAGCATAGCATAAATAGAACAACATTTGGTCAAATCTATTTACAACTGTATCCTGTGAAGTACGATCTTCAACAGGGTCATCATCCTCATCAGGGAAGGGGGTAGTATGCCTGAGGATATCGTCGTGCTAATAGCAGGGTTATTTCTGTCACTTGTTCTCGCGTTCATATCTCCACAGATTAAATTATATGAATCTGGAAACATTTCATAATTATCTAACAAGAATTTGTCTACTTTTACAATATTACGCTTAGTGGTTACATGGTTATAGTATGGTGACCCCGATGGAGGGACATAGGTACACAACAAATTCACATTTTTGTCAATTCTAAATATGTCTTTAATTAAAGAGAGACCAATTATGTTGTCCCTGTCTGATTGTATAACATTATAGAAACTCATCAGTGTTTGACGTACATACAGACAAATACCACCTGATAAACGTCCGTAGTTGGATAACTTAACTGCAGGACAATAGAAAGTATCATACCCATGTAGCCAGTTGTTTCCTGAATATTTACAACAAATGTCTCAACAAGGCACACAACATCAAATTTGCTAACATGAAATAAAAAGTCAACATCATTTATTTTGCTGACAAGACCGCCAACATTCGAGGCAATCGCGCATTGCATCGACTATAACCATCAGTCACTACACGGTTCAGCTCATCAGCTCACTTAGAAAACAGACCCGATGGGACACAGCAGAGCAACCCTCTGTCAAGATGAAGTTCTAAAGTACTGCCAGCGGGACACACCTTCACTTCCATCCTTCCAACCTTATATGTTCTTCATGCCAGAGTTAGATAATCATCCCATATATACTTCATAATATGCCTTCACATGACCAGCTGCACTATTGCTTCATCCGGCACTATTGCTTCTTATTCCATTCAAGATCCGTGTTCAGTGCATCCTACAGAACTCCCTTTGTCTACAGAAATATTCAAGACAGATTTGGAGATGGCAATAATGGCGACTATCCAAATGGAGTTCCTTTGATGCAGAATGGATGCATTTCAGACTTTTCACAAGACGTAGGCGAAAGGTTCGGAAACTTTTATCGGAAGATCCAGAGGTTGCAAATGGATCCGTTGTTCCTCTGCCTTACCACCAGTGTACTCAACCACGACGTGTGATTTTAAACTGTCTGACACATAAGTACTTCAAAACCGCATACCAAATAAGATCCAGTAACTGAATATACTTTACATTATTACTATTCCTACATAGATAACATAACGATTATGTAATTTCACTTTATACTTATTCCTGTCACTGATAATTGAAAATCATGAGACCTGAAACATTAACATGTGAATCACCTGAAAAAATTCGAGTACCATTCTCACATACCCTTTTTGAACGTTTCTGGACATTTAATGCCATCCGTTTTTTTCGCTTAGATATGGCACAGTTCTTCGGCTTGATCTGATTGAAATTCTCCGGTTTAACTGGGATATCAGCAGCAGCTCTGGCAGTGCATGTCAGTTTACTATCTTCTACATGTACAGTAATGGAGTAAGGGCTTGTAGTGTGACAATCCATCACGGATGACATCTGGGCTGAACAAGTTGTTTTCCTCATTAACCCTAAAATAACAAAGAGAAGATAAGGATTTTGTATTTGCAACAGTGATCGCTTGAAAAATAGATTCGTTAGGGCAGGTTAGATATTTTTAGCCTATTAACAGTAAAACCATATCAAAAGAGCTGACATTACTGCCCGCGATAATAGATAGAAATGGGGTGTGTTTGGTTGAGGTGTCACAAGAGACTGAAGAAGAAAAGACATTGCACAAGAGAGATAGGATAAGCATTTTAAATGGACTAGTTACGTTTTATTTTGTTCTTACGAACCTGGAGCGGACATGCACTGAAAGAAAGTAGCAAATGAGATCGATTCTTGTGCCAGTGGCCATTCTTCAAAAGGCCGGAAAACAGGATCAACCCCTACCGAAGAACAGCATGGTTGTTGTCATAAGAAAAGGTATGTAATATATATGATGCTTCTTGTTTCCATGGTTACATGAGCAAAATATGCTTCACTTTAAACATCTGGTTTTCACTTAAACATCCACTAATATATTATTTAAAGGGTACAAATCTTATCTTTTAAATGTTCTCTATTGTTCATCAGTACTAATCATTAACTCTTTTGAAGCCCCCTTTGATGAACATAATGAGTTATTTAATGCATCAGTTAATGCAGAAAAATTAAACATTCAGTTTGTATGAATTATAAATATTTGTCAGAAGGACACAGAAAGCGCTGTTTACACTCATATGATAGCACATGTAGAGGGCAATAACTTTATCCGGTGGTGTATTCTATCATTATTAACTGTGACTTGGTCAAATAAACATTTTCAAAAACAGTGTCCATTCATAAAGCTTCAATCACGATTTTATGTGCGCTTTAAATTTGGCAATGAGAGTGATTTCTCCTTCTGCTGTCTAATATGGAGGATTAGTGATTTACATTTATCTCCTCAGCTGTTGACAAGTTCGACAAATTTAGCCATTACACTTAAAACAAGCAGGATACATGGTTGACCGTTATTCTCTCACCACAAGCGATACAAAACGGAGGGTCCTGACCTTTCATAATTATTCATGTGAATATCGCGTATGGCCAAACAACATCATCGAATAATGACCCTTCAAAACAGGATTGATAACTCCGCTAAGTGTAACCGAGCACAGTGGTGTAGTGGTTAACATGCTGGCCTCTCATGCCAAGGGCCTGGGTTCTAATCCCGGTGGAGACACAAAACTTTGTGACCTGGGTCCCATACTGTGTTGTGTCCCTGGGCAAGGCACTTCGTCCGCATTGCACTCAGTCCACTAAGCTGTTCCAAATAGTTACCTGAGAGGCGGATGTACGGACGTATACGGTCGCGCGAAGCGCTTAGTATAACAGCTTTGAAGGTACAATTCCGTGAGGGTAATAATGTAACGCCAGAGAGCAGTATCGTGTTGGATTCGAGGCGAAGAAATTAGCATTATCATGTTTTGCAGATTAAAGATAGAGTGCAGCAGAGAGGGTTAATCCTGGCAAAGCCAGGGTGGTAAGGCTCATCATCAGCTCAGGCCCTCGTCCCTCTACACGCAGCCCAGACAGCGAATGGTACTCTCCCAGGAAACACTGCTTAGTCGAACCCACCAAGAACTTTCCGGAGAATTTGAAGGCCCCCTGAACACAGCAGCCTTCTGCATTACCCAGAGTGTCAGAAGGGCTGTGCTCCATGTGGAGAACCCGGCACTCTCCATATCTGCGCTAAGAGATCAGGAGGTACTTAAAACCAAGGGCACCCAGAACAATGGGGAGCCTGACGGCAGTGTACTTGGGATGCAAGCGAGACATTTCAAAGGCGAGGTCCGCATATTTATCATGCTTTTCCTGAATCTTGCCATTCACGTTGCTGTCAAAAGGGACAGAAAATTCAATAATATAAATGAATTCATTGCCTTTATCAAAAAAGCAAAAGATCAGGTTTGTTTCCAGGAATTCTTTTCGTACCATGGATGGACTCCTCGGAGTCAAAGCCACAGATATGGCCGGTAGTAAAGCGACGAGTTTTCTTGAATCTGGGCATTCTGGAGCTTGTCTCGAACTTGCATTCCAAGATAGGCCTGATCTTCCACAAGATGCTCAATAACTCCTCCCCTTGTAACCTGACCGATCCATCATTAGTTACCTTGCCACGTTTCAGATGAAGCGTATTACATTTGTCAAGTCCAAATGTCATGCCAATATCATCAGAAAAGGATTCGACAAGGAGAACCTGCTCTTTCAAATTGGTATCTCCGTTGGCAAGGAGCTCGATGTCATCCATGTTAAGGAGATGAGTAAGCGGTGTTGGGGATCTGCACCTGCCCTTGCGAGAACATCTCAAGTTGAGTCGACCAGTAACTCATTAAAGACTTGAGAATTATTAACCGATAGTTGGTTTAATTTGACGTAATTTATTGATACCTACTTGGGTGTCCCACTTTTTTTACATCATATCACGAATGTGAGGTTTGTGAGTATGGAAAAAGAATTGGTGTCGCTGATTTGTTGAGTGCTGCCTTTGCAGGAAAATGGACCATTGTGTTCCCAGATATACCAACAGAGGGCGTATTGCCCATTATATGATTCAATAATTTATATTAAAAGTGGTTGTTTGCAACATAGGTTTTTATTGGCCTGAAGGTACGAAAGAGTCTGAATAACTCATATATTATTCATATTTGGGGTGTTTATTCATATGTTTTAAGGCTCTTAATATAGCGTTAGCTTCGGCTGCGAAAATTGAGCTGTAATCTGGTAATCGAGAATATTTTGTTTTGGATTCAATGACAGTGACACGAGCAGCTGCGCCACAATCCTTGGTTTCATCTGTAAATAAGGATTTGTATGTATTATATTTTACGTTTTAATTGATTATATTCTTGTTTATCTTATAATTAGGGTGTAGGGGTAGCCTAGTGGTTAAAGCGTTGGCTCATCACGCCGAAGACCCGGGTTCGATTCCCACATGGGCACAATGTGTGAAGCCCATTTCTGGAGTTCCCTGCCGTGATATTGCTGGAATATTGCTAAAAGCGGCGTAAAACTAACCTGAGTCAGTCAGTCAGTTATCTTATAATTAATTTATTTCCGATTTTTAAATGTTGTCAGTGTTAGGTCAACCTCTGGTCTTATCAATTACCAGCAGCAGAGAGGAAAGGTTTGACTCTTGGTCTCAGAGGCCCAACAAGAGAAGGCTTTTTGTTGTGCAGATCCTTATAGAGTGGATTAAAAACACAGTTAAAAGCAGGAATTGACTCATTAGAATATAGTGTTATATCCTGCAAGATCTAAAGGACCCAAAACAAAGTCTTAGACTTGGTGGTGGATAGAAACTTATAGTTATATGTTGCTTATAGTTTTAGGTTGCTTTTGCAGGCTCCATCATTTACGATCGTTGTAAATGCATAAGTTATTATGTGAAATGGAATTTACCTAATTTTTCTTGTATGCACACTGCCCCATAGTGGATTGTTGACATTCAAATCGCCGATAATGATGCAAGAATTTGGAAGATGGATGTACAGCGCTTGAAGGTCAGCTTGTTGAAGTGTCAATGTTGGAGGAATGTAAAGGGAGCACAAAGTAAAATCAATGTGCATAGTTAACCGAACTGCAACAGCCTGAAGACTGATATGAATTAAAACAGGGCTGTTGATCACACCCTGCCTTAAGCCGGACTCACACAGGTCGGCCCATCGAAATGATATGCCGAATTCGCCTGAGTCGTATCGTCCTAGTGATAAATCAAATTCAACAAACGGTACAAATCGACCGCTCGAATCGACGTCGATTGTGTCGCGAGTGTGTACAGCCTGTTCTAGTTAATCGGCCAGCCTGGTTCCCTGGGTCTGTTACGCCTGCGCTAACACCTCCGCTAGACAGGAATCTTAACCACCAACTTCATTCCCGCATATTAGTCTCCTGCTTTTTATCTTTGGGTCGACTTTCAATAAAAGATCCTGAAAACCTTCTTTTCCCATGCGAAAGAAATGTTGGTACGACGGTTCTTCTTTTCCCATGCATAAGAAATTTTGGTACGACGGTTCATCTTCAGTTTCAAGTTCTCTAACGAGATGGCCATATGCTCCATGCAGATCGCGACGGAGAATCCAGTCTTTCGTCCAACAACTTCTCTTTTCTTTGCTTTGGCATTCCTGTCTTCTTCACATAAGATCATGCAACAGATAACTGCTGCTACATCTGCCTCGGAAATTTTGAAACCATGGAAACAGAAACAGATATTATGAGATCGATACTAGCATCGGCAGATCGAATCGTGTGAGAGGTAGCAAATTGATCCGTCGCTATTAGTTACAGCCACCGAACATGTTGTACACTCACCAGTGTGAGTCAAACTTTACTAGAAGATCCACTAGTAGCTTTATTCCCTGGTGGAGGGAATGAATGGTAGGCAATATACTGACGTAAATCAAAGGTATCCGTTTCCTTGAGATATGTCTCCTGGAGACATCTTGCTGTAGGCTTATAATCTTGTATTCATCACTGAGATTGGTTCTGACACCTCTGCAATTCCATTGAATTAGTGAACTACCATGTTATAGGTGGTTTGTACTGGAGATCTATTTTCCTTTCTACGCGAAATACTTTTGTTGCGCCCATGGGTGGAAGAGAGACGTCTAAGGTTTGGTAGCGACCTCTAAGGTTTGGTAGCGATTTTGTATCCGCACAGGGTACTGTCTACTATCTTCAGACTGTGTACTATCGCGTTGACCCTTTGGTACACGATCTGAATGATTAGAATGATCAAGCTTTTTGTCTTCTTCACAAGAGGAGGTGGTTTTGGTACCGATCTTGGTTACACTACTGGAACCACTGCCGACATTAAGATAGAAGGATCTTTTGTTTGTGATGAAGAACTGGATCTGGTTGATTGGAGACAGGGTTTAACCATGGTTTGGATGAGAGGACTCAATCCACGTGAATTCGGTCTGGCAATCTACTGACTGACATGAAACCGATATAGAAGCTGAAGCTCGAGTTAAGGGAGAAGTAGCAGCCGCATGAGATGGGCCCGTTTTTTTTCTTGCTTCAAACAAAGTGATGTTACGGTCATGTTTGATTTTGGAAATTTCAGATTGGAGTTCCCATATAGGACATGCTCTAGAAGACGAGGGATGATTTCCAGAGCACTTTACACAGACAGGAGTTTTAACACACAGTTTACTATCTTCACATTTGCCACAACATCGGTGACAAGCAGCTGGATTATGACATGATTTCACACCATGACCAAGTTTTGATATTGATAGCAACTCAAGGGATTTTGGAATTAAGCATCAGCCCCTTAAGTGCTAATATCCAACTTTAAGTGATTCGGGGCGTGAAGGAAGACCAAATATAAATAGATATGTATTGGTCTTTATAATTTCATTCTCTCTTTGGGTAGTAAACTGTTTAGCAGCAGTTACTTCTTGTGGACGTAATTCTGAAATAATGTCAGCCTCATCCATGTCTGAAAGGCAACGTCCTACATTAATGCTTTTTTCTATTGAAACCTCCACAGGAACATTAGTTAGTGATTTGGTCGAAAGTGATTTGGTCACATACAGTTTATTGTCTTCGTCGGCAGGCATCACTTGCTATCACCAAAGTATTGCTTGCCTTAGGCACCGGCGACTATGGCTGCCAGCCTTTCTTGCTTATGGCCATCATCTTCGCAGTAGATCGTTGCTCTCCATCATATAATACATTAATCTACTTTTTACTCTAAAATAACAAAATCCCCCATAGCCGAGAAATTGATGCATACAGCTACCAGCTAGACACCTTGTTCATGGGCAACGCCGTATGCAAAGAACTCTTAAAACAACCATGAACTATTATTACGATGCTCACGGCGTCAACTTTGTCAACAGGGAATTAAACTTGCGAGATTACAACGCACGACCCAAACTTCCACTGAAGGCTGCCAAAGATCTGCAGATGGTAAGCAAAGAGCTTGGTGCCACAACGAGCTTGTTAAATCGTGACACAGCGTCGGACGGACTCGGAAAAATATTGAGCACTTACTCGAACAAACCCTTACCCGGCTTCAAATTTCCCGTCAGGAACTTAAAGGTCTGAACGAGGCCCTGAAAACCATATGTGGAGAGCTCGTGGCCAAAGTGAATGCACTCGAGGAACGCATCGCTATCAAGAAAACAAAACTCAAACGAACATAGATTGCGTGACTTGCAAGACCAGAAATCATCCCAACTGGAAGCCCCCTCCACCAACCGAGAAGTGCTCTTATCGCAAATCAGCTGAGTGCAAGAAACCACAGTTGACAGTCTTAAACGAAGACACCACATTAGCCAACAGGATCCGAACTCTGTTCAGGGAACAAGGCATCACCATCGCCAGCATTCTGACAGCGCTCGAATTCATCATATCGACTTAAGTCATCTTCCTGACTGGTGGCAGCAGTAGTGGAAGCAGTAGCCCACATGGCAATGATGACGACATCAGAGACTGGATAAAAAAACATCTGAAATATCTTGGGGAAGCACTCACAAAACTAGCTGGCAAAGCTGCCAAAGCGATCCCGGGCATCTTAGGAAGCATCATCTCATGGCTGTTGGGCTTGCTGTCGAAAATGGCTAAGTGGCTCAGCTAAAAGCTGTGGGCTTTCGTCATTGCCGTGGCCAGTCTGTACTTGGCTCCTAAAGAATTTGTAACCAAATGATACACAGTCTGACCACGATCCCGCCTACCACGAGCGCTATCTTGCAATGATTTTCATCGATTTCATGTCGATAGGTGCGGTTGAATGGTTGGCGGCTCCTGTATTGGTGGTGGTCTCACTATTCCTGTTTCACCAGTACTCGTTGACGGTGGTGTGACGTGACTCATGCTTCGGGGTTCACGACTAGTTTCCGATTACTGGTCGCGATGACAATGTACAACCCTATGTCGAAAACATAGTTGACTTTAGACCTGGCATTCTGCAACATGTCTTAGTATCGCTTGATGGCCATTAGTCAATGCACCGGAGATACAATGGCATCCTCAACGTTTGACACGAATTGTTTCTGCGCGTCGTAAGCAGTCCCCCGACCAAAAATGGTGGAAAGTGTTTGAGTCTATGCACCGAAAATCGCCCACACAAACGTTCGAATCGAATCGTTCAATCTGATGACACCTGCGTGAGAAATCCCTTTCTATGTATCCGCATAAATTCTTTGGTCCCTGCCAAAACCTCCAAGCTCGGTAATCCTTGCTGTTATCAAAAGCCATGAGATCGTCCCTTCACACGTTGCTCGTGACGATCAAGGAACTGAGATTCATGCTGAAAGAGCACCACAGTAGTATCTCAGAGGCTGGTGGATGGTCGTCAACTCCACCATCGATATTGATTGAGTCATCAAGCCATTGATAGCCAGCACGCTTGGGGAGCATTTGGACGATTTGCAAAGTGTTACCAGCTCACGGTGAAAATGTCGCTTCATAAGCAGCAGAATTATGTTAGCACCAATCGCATTGAGCCTTATTTCCAAGGCAAGCAGGAAGCACAGAATAAGCAACATGAAAAACGTGCGCCGCAGGATCAATTTATTCCTGATATAATAAACAGGCGCCAACCTGTTGGAACCACACATAGGGGACTGCTCAGGCATGGGACAGAAGGCGATGAGGATCGACATGCCCAAGGAAGACAACAACATCTTGAATCATCAACAACAAGAAACAAATGCCTGTGCCCTACGTCATCTATGCCGACTTTGAGGCCCTTATCTAAACGTCGAACACAGACACTCCACCCAACAAGCATAGTTTCACTCAGAAAACGCAAAAGCAGTGCTGCACTAGGCTTGCAGGTTCAGTTACATGGTGGTCAATACGACGGAAAACGAATCCTCCCATGATCTACCAATGGCAACAGCCGTTACAGATGTGTTCACAAGGCATGCAACTTGAAACTGAAAATCAATCGCAAAATCGTACCCATCCCTGTGGTGCTGAACAACCTTCGTGGATACAATTTCCACCACATCGTGCAAACCAATCGATACATCGGCAAGGCGACTCAGTCTCTGCTGCTTTCGGGAAAGGCATTTATCCGTATGAGTACATGACGACTGGTCCAGGTTGGACGAAACGCGATTACCTCCATGGACCACATTTACAGTCACTTGACCGACTCAGGTATCGGTGAGGACGATAACTCGCACGCAATAAATGTTTTGGACAAAGTGGGCTACAAGACTTTATGTACCTACCGAGATCTGTACTTGAAAACTGACATGCTGCTGTTAGCCAACGTATTCAAAATATTCAGACTTGGATCCCGCCTGGTAATACAACAGTCTCGGTCTCTCCAGGGATGCCTAGTTTAAAAGACCGGCGTGGAAGTGCAACTGCTGACCGACTACAACATGCACCTGTTCATCAAGATAGGTTTGCGAGGTTGGATTAAGATGTCCACCAGGCGCTATGCCAAAGCCAACAATGAGCACATGGACGGCAGAGCAAACCCACCAAACACATTCTCTACCTCAACGCAAACAACCTCTATGGCTGAGGCATGAGTCAACCTTTACCGACCCCCAGATTCGAGTGGACGACCGAGAACATCGATGTCACAAGCACCGCTCCGGATTCGAACGTTGGGTACATACTCGAAGTGGAGTTACATCAGCCGCACAACAGCTGCCTGATGGCTCCCGAGGAGGTTGGCGATTGAATCAAGACTGGCTGTCCGACTACCAGCGAAACTTTCTAGGCAAAAATACTTGCCAACATACAAAAACTCGTGCCCAACTTGATGAACAAGAAAAAGGACATGGTGCACCACAGAAACTTGCAGCTTTACATGTTCTTGGGAATGAAGCTGAAGAAAATATACCGAGCACTATGATTCTTTCAACGTCCGTGGATGGAGCTGTACATCCCAAATGAACACGGATTTGCGAAAACTAGCCACCAGTGAGTTTTGAAAAAAATCTCTACAAACTCATGAACAAATCATTGTTCGGCAAGACCATTGAAAATCTGCGACGAGTGGGTGACTTAGTCCGAGCTCAAGAGGAAGAAAAAATCAGGAAACTGATGGCCATCCCGACATTCAAACGAAGCAAGATATTCTCTGGCGACTTGGCGGCACTGGCATGAGCAAAAACCACACGTGGGGATGTGCATCCTGGACTTGTCCAAACACCTGATGTGAGAGTTTTACTACAACGAACACAAAGCGCGCAGTACAGTGATCGGTCGCGCGAGATGCTGTGCACGGACACAGATTCACTGCTGATGGATATCCGCACCGAGGACATGGACGAGGACATGGCAAAACACATGAACCAATACAACATGAGCGATTATCGAAAAGACCATCCACTGCACAGCCAAGTCAACAAAAAGGTACTCGGAAAGAAGAAGGACAAATCCACGGGCACGTCTTGAGACCCACAAAAGTATTCAATCAAGAAAGTCAATGACGACCGAAATCAGAAAGGCGAAAGGCATGAAAAATATGTGGTGAAAAATATATCAAACACGATCGAGATCAAAGATGCCCTGTTCAAGAAGCGGACCTTCAAATCCGAGAAATGAACTTGCTGAGAATCGACAAGATCTTGCTGGACACAAAAGATGGCTTGCTGACGATGGCATCATGACTTACGTGTACGAACACACTTGTATTAAATAATTACAAAATAATAATCAAATATGAATGGAAAAACTACAGCCCATGCAGATACTGGAAGGGCACGGTTGCCATCCCTAAACTTCGTCAAAGCTTCGCCAAGAGTCTCCGAAGACGTCGCTAAAGCGGCTTAAGAAACATGCTCTCTGGCAAGTCTACCTACATCAGCAGGAGAAAATTTGATTTTTCGATGCGAGATAGAGTGCATCAAGCCGATCTCTTGTTTCTACCGCATGATAGGGTGAGGCGTAAAGCGATACAAATATCGCTAACAGTCCTGGATGTGGACAGTAAGCTTCAAAGAAGCCAAACCGTTGACAACGAAAAGATTTGACGAAGTAAGCCAAAGCACTAAAACGCATATACAAATGCAGTCGCTTAAACCAGCCATGTCGCAGCTGCTGGCCAAGCACAAAGTCCAGGTCAAGCGCGGTATGGCGGGAGCGCATCACAATCAAGCCATAGTCGAGAGATTCAACCACACCTTAGACGAACGGCTATTCTGCTATCAGTACGCCAATGATTTGATCTCTCCTGGAAAATGATATAAGGAATGGTTTGTACGTTTGCCGCGAGTTGTGGCGGCAATCTCTAACGAAGTCAGTCGACTCATGGGCAAGAGATCTGTTGAAGCTATCAAAATGAAATCTATCACCACCGAATCGTCCGCCCCACGCACAAAAGATAACAAAATACCAGACCGGGTCTACCAGCCAGGTGAAAATGAGGGAGATAGCTGAAAACGTACTACGGATCGAATATGGTCGATGAGAGATGGGCCGGGCCAAGCATTCATGTAGGTGTATGTAAGTATGTATATATAAGCATGTGTATTTTAATTTGTATTTTAATCACTAAGTCTAGCCCAAGCTTTACCACTAAATCTAACCTGCTTCACTTTCATAATAGCACGGTCACCCTTGCGCTTACGTTGTCTATTGTCTCTATTATCTTGCCCCAGCCCCAGGCCCCTCATTTTCAATAGCAGGGTGTTTTGTGGGTCAGCTATCACTTTCACTTCAGTCTGTCTGGTCACAGCTCACAACAGCTTAGAATAGGTTAGTTATATTTAGATTGTATATTTTATGTCTTCATGTTTTGTGTGTATGTGTTATTTCTTAGCTTCCTTTAAAGCATGTATCATGTTATGTGTGGTAAATATAAACCAAATTAACTATTTGTAATATGTAGCATAACTGGGTGTTAGCAATACTTTACATATGTGAGTATTTATTGCTGGTAATCCTAAATAACATTTCCCATGAGGATGTTACCTAACTTATAAATTATTGTGTAGGTAACCATAATGTGTACATCTTTTTCTATAAACTAATGCACCTAACTTTGCATGTATGTATGATTGTATGTGTGATGAGATGAGTTATTGGAACATATATTTTATGTACAGTAGAATGATAATGTACAGATGTAGAACGTTACATCGTATTGATTATGGATATGTTTATGTTCAGGTATGTTATGTCTGCTCTGTGACCTGGTTAATCAGTAATGATTGTATTGATTATATATGACCGTAGTACTTATTTCTAAGCCTCACATGTAGTGGCCCATGAAGTATTGTAGCGTATTTTGATGCAATGTATTTATTTCTTACAGGGCCTTTTTCAGTTATTATTGCCATTAAACTGACATCTACAGAAACTATTTGCCTTTGTGGTGTATACCAAACCAACCCGGTTACATTCGCGCAAGAGGAATTACATGCTCACTAAAATGTGAATATTTCCTAAACGTTTCGACCTATTTTCGTGAAATTTGGAATATACGTCCGGTATACCACTTACTTTCACTTACCATTATTTACCGATACTTTTTACTCCGATCGAGACTTGAGTTCGCCAAAAATATCGCTATTAGGGGACCTATCATCGTACCACCATTCCCTTTACTACTGATGGTTTTTTCCTCAGCCTAAGTACTGCTTTCAAGTTTTAGAAAATTCCTGTCCTTGAGAATTTTTGTCAACTTACTGGTTTGAAGGTCAATATTAATAAGACTAATTCTATTGGTTTGAGGCATAGTGGGCCCCTTAGACAGTATGGAAAGTTGTTACTTTATGGTCAATGGCTGAAAGTTGTTTCATACTTTATACTATATTTGGGTATTGTGTTCACTCCAAGGCTAGTTGTAACAATATGGTTTTTGGTGAATGTAGCCGATTCCCTCTTCAACATAGTTATATGTCAAGGGCAGTTAGTTATTGGTGTAGACTTTTAACTCTTCCAGTTTGTAGATTACCTCATCAGTAATTTTATGTTTAAAGTATTTTATGTTTAAAGTCTTTGGATGAATCTGGACGCACGGCTTGGGCATCACATGTCACATATTTTATTTAGATTTGAGTTTGGCGTTGTTTGGATTTCCAAAGATATCAGAGATACTGATGGTTTTATTTCTGTTTTTAAGCAGAGAGTGTCTGATAATATTTCACAAGATTGGTACTCATCCCTACATAATACGGCCAAGTGTTCTAATTACATACTTTTCAACTTCCTCCTAAATGTTGAAACTTATCTCAGTTTCGATGTTGTGCCATTGTTTAGAAATTGTTTGACAAAATTTAGATGTGGTAATTTTTTTAAACTTAGTTCTGAAACCGGTAGATAACAATGTCCCTTAATATTCAAGATTTTGTTCTTTTTGAAAAAATAATCTTAATTTAATTGAAGATGAAATACATGTCTTACATCATTGTAATGCCTACCTGGATATAATGAATACATTTCTGGATAAATATTTGAAACATCCTCTATCAACATAATGTCTTCAACAAACATAAACGTTGCCACAAGCATCTTGAATTGAGAGCTCACTTACGTTTTACAATTTCGTATGAATTATAATCAAAATTTATCAATCAACTCAATTTCTTAATGAAAACAATAATTTAATGCAAATTCATGTTAAACTGATCCATTACAGATACGTTTTCGATATAGTTATGTCTTGTGGTGGAAAAATCTTGAAGGCACGAGAGCGTCCAAAAATATTATAAACTGCTCATGTTAAGATTATGTACCAAGCTGATTGATTCTACAAATACAATAAAACTATTATCAGGTAGTCTGAAAGATAGAGTCGCCAACGTGGTTAATATACCAAGTTCAGACTATACCTTGTTGAAATTACTATATACTGAGTCAAAGAAGAAACTTCACATTCTTTCTTCAGGGCACTATAAAAGAACAAGAGATGGTAAGATGGTTAAATTGGTATTATTTCATAGCTGAGATCTGTGTGATGTACTCGATACACTGACAGTGCCATAATCAGTTCCATTAGGCTACACCGCCGTTCCAAAACATGGGTATACAGAATGTCAAGTCACAAGAATAAAAATGCGAAATTTCTCAGTTCAATATCGTGTATGGCCGCCCCGCGCATTCACCAATGCCAAACACCGTCTCCTCATCGATTGCCTGATGCTTGTGAACACGTGGTTGGGGATTCTGCGCCATTGCTCTTGCAAGGCAGCGCCAAGTTCCTGCAAATTCTGAGGTTGGTTCCTAAGACCACGAAGCCTTCTCCCAAGTGCATCCCAAACGTGCTCTATTGGATTAAGGTCAGGGGACCTCGATGGCCAGTCCATGACGTTGATTCCAGCGTTCTGAAGGAAAGTTCGTGTCAACATCGCGGTATGCGGCAGAGCATTATCATGCTGGAACTGTAGACCTGGGCCATGAGCCGCCATGAAAGGAACAAGTTCAGGGTTGAGCATCTGGTCGTGGTAAGCAGCAGCTGTGAGGTTTTCCACGGATGACCAGAAGTCGGGAACGGTTGTTCCACAGAAAGCACCCACACCATGCAACTTCAGCCCCGAATCTGTCGACTTCCTGTACACAACATTGGGCATACCGCTCACGATGTCGCCTCCAGACTCTATGCCTGCCGCCCACGAATCTGAGGGTAAACCTGATTCATCGCTAAAGACGACTCGATTCCAGTCACTTTGGGTCCAACAGAGGTGCCGTTGGGCCCACAGCAGACGTTGACGTTGATGAAACGGCGTCAATATTGGCCCACGATATGGACGCCGAGAACAGAGATTGGCAGCCCGCAACCGATTTCAAATGGTCTGTGAGGACAGTCGACCTCTAAACATCTCAGCCCTGGTTCGTGTGTAACCGCAGAAATCTGTCACGTGAGGGTGACGAGGATCCATTTGGCGGTCTTCTGCTCGCGGACGCCACACGTGGACGACCCGACCTTAGGCGATCAGAAGTGGTGCCAATAGTTGTAGACGACCTCGCAAGTCATACACAGTACGACGGCTGCATCCCATTGCTCTTGCGACGTCCATAACTGATCTTCCCGCTTGCAACATGCCAACGGCACATTCACGTTGCACATTTGACAATTGTGGCATTTCAAGTACCGTTAGAACTGTGGTTTAAAAGTGTTTTTTTCAATTCTTGAGGCCAATGCAAAAATGTGCATATGAAGAAAACTTCGATGCGAAGATCACGTGATCGACTGCACGTGCAAAACCTGATTTGGCACTAACGTGGATGGATTTCAGTGGGGTTTGCTACCGTTTTTCTGGAGTCGAAAGATAGGGATCCCATTTCGGATACATAGATGTATAATCAGAGGGCACCCATGAAGGGCCACCTCCTCGTGGTGGGTGCTGGGTCACGCTAAGCGCCCTTCAACCCGTAGTGGACCCCCGTTGTGGACCCGGGGGAATATTAGGTCCACCAACCTGTTTGCCGTGGGTTGCGCCCCTGTGTCGGTGGAGGACGGGATTCTGGTGGTTGAGGGCAAGGGTTCCAGGAACAGCGTTCCTTTGCCCAATACACCACTTCGACCCTTACTTCACCTAGATGGGTGGTTGAATGGGCCCGGTTCAACCAATCGGCTGGTCATGCCAAGCCCTGTGCATTCTATTTTCTATTGCACAAATTTGATTTATTTAAATGATCCTGTTTTGGGCTTTGGAAAACAAAAACATTTCTCAAATTTTGAATTGACTTTAAATGAGAACGATTGTTCCTTTTTGCCTAGAGTCGTATGCCCAGAAGGCGGTGGCTCATGGGCCAATTCAGTGGAATAATTAAACTTTTAGTTTTTCTGCTGGAGTATATCATCCGAGTATCCTTGGTGCTGCAAGTCGGATATCCACTTGTTTTTAGCATTGTCTTTATGATACTCCATGGCGGTGGGGAGCTCGGATGATGAACCTTCTACGCTTACTATGGACTACCAAAACCCCCAAAAACGAAACAAACGTCAATTGGACAGTGATGATGATGACCAACGACCGTCTACCTCAATTGAATATTGGCCACGATTTTTAGTTCTCGAGACTCTTGACAAATCTCCTTTAAAATTAAACCCTTTTGCAGTGTCAAAGGGTGTACATGGTATTGCAGGTGAGGTCCGCAATATCAAACGATTGCGCTCAGGCTCTTTGCTCATCGAATGCAGCAGGAAAACGCTAATCAACAAATTTGATGTCAACTCAGCTGTTTGTTGGAATACCGGTTTCGTATCTCCACATAGAACTTTGAACACAAGCAAAGGAATCGTCAGAGACGGGATCAACTATTTGCAGATATGAGTGAATTGGACATCGTCTCTGAAATGAAAGAACAAGGAGTGACATTTGTGAAACGATTCACAACACGGAAAAACTCTGAGACTAAACCAACAAACACTTACCTATTCCATTTTTCTTATCCAACTGCTCCAAAATCAATTAAAGCAGGGTATTGTCATCTCAACGTTGATATTTATATTCCCAACCCATTGAGATGTTTCAAATGTCAAAAGTATGGTCATATGGTGTAAACAACTGCACAAATTTCTATTACATGCGCTTCACTGCAGCCAAAAACCCATGTTACTGAAGATTGTGATAACAACGTTAAACAATGCACTAACTGCTCTGGTACTCACTCATCTTTTTCAAAAGAATGTCCAATCTGGAAACAACAGATGGCAATTAATAAAATTAAATTCACAAGGAATCTTAGTTTTGCTGATGCCAAAAAACTTGTTGTTCAGACACCAGAACCAAATGAGTCTTATGCTTCAGTTACGAGATCCGGAACACATCAAAATGTAACTTCTATTGTGTCTACTTCGTCAACACAATGCCAGACAAATTTGACATGGGTTGACTCTGATGCACCCAAGCTCTACTCTCCTGACCAGTCAACACAAACCGTTGTATCAACATCCACAACAACTGCTAGAGCAGAAGTTGAATCTCGGCCATCTTCCCAGGAACAATCATCATCACAGTCTACTTCCAAACTTCCGTCTGGAATTAATGGGAAGCAAGTGTCGAAACAGAAAACAAACCAATAAACGAATCGTCAAAAATACCATAGTGGCAGAGTCTCAAAGGGACAGAAGACAAAATCCAAATTTACAATAAGTTTGATCTTCGAAGACATGGATGTCTCTGAAAACATCCAGTACAGGGCTCATAGCTTGTCGCCCAAAAGACAAGGGGTAGATCTCCAATCAACCCACCAAAGACATAGTTTCTTCACGTATTGTCCAATGGAATTGTAGAGGACTAAAGACCAACTTCAATGAATTACAGCTATTGATTCAGGATTTACAACCATCAGCTTTCTGCTTACAGGAAACCTACCTGGAAGCAGGTGGACAATTTTAATTTACGTCAGTTCATTGGATATCATTCTTTTTCTCCTCCGGGTGACAGGGCCACTGGAGGATCTTCAATCCTTGTTAAGCAGGGTATTATCCATAGTCCTTTAACGCTTAAAACTAATCTCCAAGCCGTTGCAGTGCGGATTACGTTTCACGTGGCTTTTACATTATGCTCGCTGTATATTCCGCCTTCGTCAGCAATTCATCTTGTTGATCTCCAATCGCTCTATAATCAACTTCCGAAACCCTGTGTTATTGTGGGTGACCTAAATGGTCATAACCCGATCTGGGGTAGTACAAACACTAACACTAAAGGTAAACTAATAGAAGATTTCCTCTCAGATAATGATCTCTGTATATATAACGATGATTCTCACACTTACCTCCATCCTGCAACCGGCACTTACTCTTCTTTGGACTTGGCTCTGGCTGACTCTAACCTTCTCAATGAATTTGATTGGTCAGTCCATAATGACCTTTGTGGAAGTGACCACTTCCCAACTATACTTTCAGAAATAAACCCAGCTGATTCTCCATCTTACACAAGATGGAATTTTTCCAAGGCTAACTGGTCCTTGTATGAAACTATGTGTAAATCAAAACTGAAAACGCATTTTTCAGTGATGTAGCTGATCCTATTCAGGTATTTTCTGACGCTTTAAATGATATAGCTGATCATTGTATACCAAAGTCCTCTACGAGTCCACATGTGCGGAAACCATGGTTTAGTTCAGATTGCAAACATGCTAGAAAAGCGAGAAAAGGCAGAGAAATATTTTCGCCATCACCCAACTGTCCACAACTTGAATAAATTCAAAATACTTAATGCGAAGGCACGTCGTACTTTCAAACAAAACAAACGGCAGTCTTGGCGGGACTATGTGTCCAAACTTAATTCTCGAACACCTATGTCCAAAGTTTGGAATATGGTGCAAAGGATAAAAGGTAAAGGATCAAGATCTGGTGTTCATCATCTGAAGGATGGTGACACACTCTTAACCAGTAAATCTGATATAGCAAATAAATTGGGAAAAACGTTAGCTCAACATTCATCTTCATCAAATTTTACACCGAAATTTCAAAAAACTAAAGAACACGCAGAAAAAAAGAAACTCAATTTTGCTTCAGATAATGGGAGGACTATAATGAGGTTTTTCTCCATTCATGAGCTGCATACTGCCTTGGGGCAGGCTCATGATACTGCTACAGGTTCTGATAATATTCATTATCAGTTACTAAAACATTTTACCTGATTCCTGTTTAGAAACTTTATTAAATATATTCGATTACATCTGACAACGGGAAATTTTCCTTCATCATGGCGTAATGCTGTCGTCATTCCTATACCGAAACCTGGCCGCGATCACACTGATCCTTCAAACTATAGGCCAATATCGCTTACTAGTTGTGTTTGTAAGACCATGGAACGAATGGTCAATAACAGACTAATATGGTACTTAGAAACAAATGAACTGATTACCGATATCCAATGTGGGTTTAGGAAAACAGAAGTACTATTGACCATTTGGTTAGACTGGAAACTTTTGTGAAGAATGGTTTTATTAATAAACAACACACCGTATCTATATTTTTTACCTAGAGAAAGCTTATGATACCACCTGGAAACATGGAATTTTAACAGATCTTCATAACATGGGTTTGAGAGGCCGTTTGCCAAATTTCATATCACAGTTTTGACAAACAGGCATTTCCAGGTTCGAGTGGGATCCACCTTGTCTGAATTTTCACGATCAAGATCAGGGTGTACCACAAGGCAGCATATTGTCGGTAACGTTGTTTAGTATAAAAATCAACAGCTTATCTAAAAGTTTTAAACGACTCTATTGATGGGTCGTTATTTGTCGATGATTTTAATGTTTCATGTCGAGGTAAAAATATGCGCACAATTGAGAGACAGTTGCAAGTCTGTCTCAATAAAATCAATGATTGGTCCGAACAAAATGGCTTTAAGTTTTCTAAGTCTAAAACTAACTGCATCCATTTCTGTCGTAAGTATAAACCACATAAAGACCCAGACTTACATTTATCGGGTAATTCCATTAAAGTAGTTAAAGAAGCTAAATTCTTAGGTATCATATTTGACCATCATCTACATTCCTACCTCATATCAAATCTCTTAAAGCAAAAATGTCTGAAAGCTTTGATCTCTTGAAAGTTGTCTCTAACTCTAAGTGGGGAGGTGATCAGTCAACCCTCCTACACTTGTATAGATCGCTGATCCGTTCCAAGCTTGATTATGGTTCCATCTGTCTATGGTGGAGCTTGTAAAGTAATCTCAAAGTGCTTGATTCTATTCACCATCAAGGTCTGAGACTATGTCTTGGATCTTTCCGATCTTCACCTATTGACAGTCTTTACATTGAAGCTGACGAGCTTCTTCCTAAAACAACGCCGAATTAAACTGTCGTTACAGTACATAACCAAGTTATATGCTAATAAGTCTAACCCTGCTTACAATTGTGTGTTTAATCCTCTGTATGAAGATCTTTACGGTAAAAGTCATCGCTAATTCCACCTCTGGGAATACGAATTCAACCTTTTATTTCAGCTGCTAATATTGCACTCACTAAATATATCTCCTTTCCGCCTGCTCTTCTTCTCCACCTTGGCAGTTGGTCCAGCCAAGAGTTGACCTGACATTAACCAAACTCAAGAAATCAGAAACAAATCAGTTACAGTATAAACAAGAATATAATCAATTAAGAAGTACATATAATACATATAAATCTATATTTACAGATGGATCCAAGGATGGTGGTGCAGTTGCGTGTGCCACTGTCATTGATCCAAAACATTATCAACTAGATTACCAGATCACGCTTCCATATTTACAGCAGAAGCAAAGGCCATTTTAACTGCCCTCAGATATATCAAACAGTCTAAACATAAGGACTTTATTATTTTTTCGGACTCGTTGTCTTGTCTTCAAGCAATTAAAAACAATTCATGTCAGCATCCTGTTTTACTTTGACATAATAGAACTACATAATAATCTTGCTACTGGCCAATGCGACATTGTCTTTGTTGGTTACCCAGCCATGTTGGAATCACTGGTAATACAGTGGCTGACTCTCTGCTGCAAGTCTGCTCTCAACAAATCTGTGACACCACTTCAAATACCTTATAGTGATTATAAACCAGTTATAAGAAGTTACATCCGGGATCTTATGCAGAAGAAGTGGGACACCCCAAGTAGGTATCAATAAATTACATGCAATAAAACCCTACATTGGTTACACCTACTTGGGTTGTCAGTCCAGATTTGAAGAGGTCATTATGCGACGATGTCGCATTGGCCACACTCAGATATACTCACTGAATATTTACTTTAAAGGTGAGGATCCTCCAGTTTGCATCCCTTTGTGATGAAAGAATCACAGTCAAGCATGTCTTGCTTGACTGTGTTGAATATTCCATCACAAGGATAAGTATTTTAATATCAAAACATTGAAGGAACTTTTACTACTGTTAGTTCTCGTTTAGTTATTGCCTTTTTAAAAAGAATTAGATTTGTTAAGTGATTTGTAAATAGATATATATTTTATCATTGGTAGTTTGAATTAGTAACTGAGATTGTTAGTGGCTGTACCCTCAAAGGGGGTTGAAGTAGTGTAAAATTATTGTCCTCCTGAGAGGGTACGTAAGTCCCAAAACTTTCAAAGTTCACTTTTTGCTTACCCGATTTTTAATCGTAGTATATTTGTTCATTTAAATTTTGGCTAAACTTGTCCTACAATCGCCAGCTGCTGAGGGATGGTGTAAATCCAACTAGGATCCATGCAGGTAGCGAAAGTAATGTAAGTCCCCATGGTTTCTAGTATGGTGATCTACCTTCAGTTGTTGGCGATCTATAGCCCAATTTTATATTGTGTTGTCTAAATATTTTAGACTCTATTACTAGTTTTATCTGTATATGTGATATTCTAGTTGTTTTACTGTCCTCCGTTGACAGGTTTTTATAGTTTGCTATTGCTTATTATGCATAAAATTAATTGTTCTCGTCACGATATGGCTGAAATATTGCCGATGTGACGTTAAATTTTAACTCACTCACTCACTATAATCAGAGAAAAAGTATTCATTATTTTTCAAATTACATTTTGTGAAGTTTCTTTTTTGACTCAGTATATAAGTTGTGCTATCCACAGTGCAGTATGTAACGTTTTGAGAACCCCATTTTAGATCATGTAAACATATTGACAGATCAATGCTACACTTTCCGGGCTATTAGACAAACATGCAGTCAAAGTGCTTTTTGCTCATCTTGAGAAATACGACCTCATTGACAAATATCAGTTGGCGTACAGGACGGCGCACAGCACTGAGACCGCCTTAAAGTGTATTGTTGGTCAGGTACGTAGTAGGGTGGATGAGGACCAAATCGCTGTTGTAACACTTTTGGACTTACCATCGACATTCAACACCATATATACCACTCATCCTTAGTTCAACCCCTTCACGGGGGATGGGGTAGCCTAGTGGCTAAAGTGATCGCTCGTCACGCCGAAAACCTGGCTTCGATTCCCCTCATGGGTACAATATGTGGAGCCCATTTCTGGTGTTCCCTGCCGTGATATGGGTTGAATATTGCTAAAAGTTGCGTAAAACCACACTCGACCACTCAACGCCTTCCCGAAGTCCTTGGCTTAAATTGTACATTCCTCAAATGGTTAACTTCCTACCTTACAGATCTTCAACAGTATGTGAGCATCATAAACTCAAATTCTGGTGTTCCACATGTTTCAGTTTTATGACCAGTCTTATTCACCTTGTAAACCACTCCACTTGGTGGTGTCATATCTCAGCATGACACTGCATATCATATATAATGAGAGATGGAATTGTCCAGCACAATACGATCACAAAAATGGAGACCTACATTGAAGACGTCAAATCATGGATGTATGAGAACTCTTTTCATTGGCTTTCGACATCACGCAGCCCTAGTTCAACGTATTCACAACGTCTTTGGCTTAAATTTCGCATTCCTCAGCTGGATTTCTGCCTGCCTTACAGATCGGCATCAGTTTGTCAGCATCAGAAACTCCAAATCGTCCACCCAGAGGTTGTTTTGAGAACCTCCTCAAACCCACTATCTCAGCATGACACTGTATATCACCTCTATACAGATGACACACACATTCATGATAATTAGATGACATATGGTATAGCCCAGCACAATACCATCACAAAATGGGAACCTGCATTGAAGACGTCAAATCATGGATTTGAAATCTCTTAAGTTAAACGATGACAAGACCAAATGAATGATCATTGGACCTCCAAGAAAACTTCATGAAGTGACTTTAGATCATTTACAAGATGGCAGGTCGTTGTGAAGAATTTGGGTATTTACCTTGATTCCTCTCTGAACATGGACAGACAGGTCAGTGAAAACGTCAAGAAATGCTACTTTCACGTCAGATCTATTGACAGTATTCGCCACATGATCACACAGCCATCAGCTGCGTCACTTTTCTGGTCATTGACCTTGTCATGACTCGACTGAGGCAACAGCATAGCTTGGAACATCAGCAAAGGACATCAAGCGCTTGCAGAAGAATAAAAAATACAGCTGCCAGAATTGTAGTTCAAGCAAAGAGGGACTCCCACACATGGCCAATACTCACGCAGCCCCACCAGTGTGTTCATGGTTAAGCTCCACAGTACCTGCAAGACCTTGTCTGAGTGTATAGCCCTGCAAGGTCGTTGCGGTCCAGCATCCAGCTTCAGCTTCAAGTACCCTCATATAGTTGAAATCTTTTGGCTACAGATCATTTCACTTTGTAGCAGCACATCTTTGGAGCTCTCTCCACTACAGAACTCAGAACCATTTCTTCATGTGAACTCTTCTAACGCAAACTCGAAACCAACCCTTTCCTGTGAGCTCTTTCAGCATGTACAACATGGACTTCAAGCGCAATACAACAAAACAAGATTATTATATTATTAATATTAATTTGATCCTGGATCAAATAAGTGAGATAATGAAGGTTCTTGGCTCCAGTGCCCTCAACCACCACACTCTTTCACAGGATTGCCAAAATTATTCATCTTCTAGGAGTGAGAGCGTGACTTTACTTCTACGCGCGCTGTTAGCAATATTCCCGTAATATCACAGATGGGGGGCCACCAGAAAATGGGTTCACACATTGTACCCATGTGGGAAATCGAACCCTGGTCTGCTGACCATTGTTGTTCATTGTTAAGGAGAGCCAAATGACCATGCTGTACGATTTTCAATTCCAACCTGTATAGTATAGCTAATACGTTACCTCCAGGATTCTGCAAAGTCTTCATCAGAGGTTGTACTCGAACCATCTTTCTTCACCCGATCATCACCAGTTGTTGCAGATAGTTTACCACACATACCGCGACTTTTTCCAAAATCGTTGACAGAGGACATCACATCAACATTAAGAAAATGCATTTTCTCACTGTTGTGTATGTTAACAGTCACTGTATTCCCTGTAGGCAAATGGATCTGCAAGGACATGCATTTATATGTAACAACTCATAAGTTTAACTTTCATGAAGACATTATAATAAAAATGAACGAAAAGCACATATATCAGTTGACATATAATAAACTGGTGAAAATATAAGGAAAAACCAACACTTAATCAGTATCGCTGTCAGGGATACGGAAAAAAAGCTTTTTGGTGTCACTATCTCCTACGTAGGACTTACGTAGGAGATACGCAGACCTACGGAGGAGACAGTATGTCACACGTAGGAGATACTAAGACCTACGGAGGAGATAGTAAGACCTACGGAGGAGTGAGTGAGTGAGTTAAGATTTTAAGTCACATCGGCAATATTTCAGCCATATCGTGACTAAAGCAAGTTATAAATATATCAACAATTTAAGTGAAATTATAAAATTCTGCCAACGAAGGACAGTAAAATAACTAGATTATCACAGATATATATGTAAAACTAGTAATTGAATCTAAAAAAATATAACTATGGGGGACAACACAATATAAAAATGGGCTATAGATCGCTAACAACTGAAGGTAGATCACCATACTAGGGACCATGGGGACTTACAGTACATTTGCTTCCTGCATGGACCCTAGCTGGATTTACACCATCCCTTCAGCCGTGAGCAAGTTTTGACAAATTAGCCATAAGTTAAAATAACACATATTCTACGATTAAAACTAATGGTATATTTAAATTTAGTTTGAATGCTTTGGGACTTACGTACCTCTCAGGAGGACAATAATTTTACGCTACTTCAACCCCTTTGAGGGTACAGCCACTAACAATCTCAGTTACTAATTTAAACTACCAATAATAAAATATATATCTATTTACAAATCAGTTAGCAAGTCTAATTTTTTAAAAAGGCAATAATTAAATGAGAACTTATATGATTGAAAAGATCCTTCATAGTTTTTACTTTGAAATAAATATCCTTGTGATGGAATATTCAACACAGTCAAGCAGGACATGCTTGACCGTGATTCTTTCATCACAAGGGATACAAAACGGAGGATCCTCACCTTTTAATAGGTACTCATGAGTATATCGTGTGTGGCCAATACGACATCGTCGTATGATGACCTCTTCAAATCTGGACTGACAACCCAAGTAGGTGTAACCAATATAGGGTTTATTTCATGTAATTTATTTATACCTACTTGGGTGTCCCACTTCTTCTGCATCAGATCACGGATGTAGGTTCTAATGCTTGCTTTATAATCAGAGTAAGGAATAAGAAGTGGTGTCACAGATTTGTTGAGTGCTGCCTTTGCAGCAAGATCGGCCATGGTATTCCCAGAAATACCAACGTGACTGGGTAACCAACAGAGGACGATGTCGCATTGGCCAGTTGCAAGATCATTATATAATTCTATAATTTCTATTAAAAGTGGATGTTTACAAGAAATATTTTTAATCGCCTGAAGGCAAGACAGAGAGTCAGAAAAGATTATGTATTGTTTATATTTAGGGTGTCTATTTATATATTTAAGAGCTGTTAGGATTGCGTTTGCTTCAGCTGTGAAAATGGAACTGTCATTGGGTAATCTGGAAGATATTGTTTTGGACCCAATGACAGTGGCACAAGCAACCGCGCCACCATCCTTGGACCCATCTGTAAATACGGATTTATATGTATTATATTTACTTTTAATTGATTATATTCTTGTTTATATTGTAAGTCATTAGTTTCTGATTTTTTAAATTTAGTGAGTGTTAGGTCGACTTGTGGCCTAACCAATTGCCAAGGAGGAGAAGAAAGAAGACGGGAAGGAGATATATTCTCCAACTCAATGCCAGCAGCAGAAATATATTGTTGGATTCTTATCCCAAGAGGTGGGACAAGTGAAGGTTTTTTATTATACAAATCCTCATAAAGAGGATTAAAACGCAAGTGTGAGCAGGATTGATTCATTAGAATATAACTTTGTGATATATTGTAGGGACAATTTGATACGGCGAAGTTTTAAAGATGGCTCATCGGCCTCAACGTAGAGACTGTCAATGGGAGAGGTTCTGAAAGACCCAAGACAAAGTCTTAGACCCTGGTGATGGATAGAATCAAGTAGTTTGAGGTTGCTTTTACAGGCCCCACCATATACGATAGAGCCGTAATCAAGCTTCGAGCGGACAAGTGATCTGTAAAGGTGTAGGAGTGTAGCTTGATCCCCTCCCCACCTTGAATTAGACACGACTTTCAATAAATCGAGTGCTTTCAGGCATTTAGTTTTCAGGGATTTGATATGCGGAAGAAAAGTTAAATGGGAGTCGAAAATGAGACCTAAGAACTTGGCCTCTTTTACAACCTTGATGGGAGTGCCACTTAAAAACAGTTCTGGGTCTTTATGTGGTTTATATTTACGGCAGAAATGTATGCAATTAGTTTTTGATTTAGAAAATTTAAAGCCGTTTTCAAGACACCATTTATTTATTTTGTTTAAACACAACTGTAGTTGCCGTTCAATGGTATGCATATTCTTACCACGACAAGAAATGTTAAAATCATCCACAAAAAGTGATCCATCAATTGAATCGTTTAAAACCTTGGATAAACTGTTGATCTTAATGCTAAATAAAGTGACAGACAAAATACTGCCTCGTGGGACACCCTGATCCTGATTGTAATGGTCAGACAGGGTTGAACCCACTCGGACTTGAAATTGCCTGTCTTTCAAAAACCGTGATATAAAAAGAGGTAAACGACCCCTTAAACCAAAATCATGTAAATCCTTTAAAATGCCATGCTTCCAGGTGGTATCGTACGCTTTCTCGAGATCAAAGAATAGCGATACTGCATGTTGTTTATTGACTATTGCATTTTTTACAAAGGATTCTAATCGTACCAAATGATCAAGGGTACTACGATTTTTCCTGAAGCCACATTGAATATTTGTTATGAGATTATTGGTTTCAAGATACCATGTTAATCGATTATTTATTATTCGTTCCATGGTTTTGCAGACGCAACTCGTTAAAGAGATTGGTCTGTAATTAGACGGATCAGTATGATCCCGGCCAGGCTTTGGTATAGGGACTACAATGGCATTACGCCACGAAGGTGGGAAATTCCCTGAAGTCCATATTGTGTCAAAAATATTTAGAAGAGTTTCCAAACATGATTCCGGTAAATGCTTCAAGAGCTGATAGTGTATATTATCAGCTCCTGTTGCTGTATCATGAGCTTGCTCAAGGGCAGTACGTAACTCATGCATTGAAAATAATTCATTGTAGTCTTCTCCATTGTCTGATGTAAAATTTATTCTTTTCTTCTCCTGTTGTTTCTGATGTTTTTGAAACTCAGGGACATAATTGGAGGAAGACGAATGTTTGGCGAGAGTTTCACCAAGCTTATTTGCAATGTCAGTCTGATCAGTTAACAAAGTATCACCATCCTTCAGATGATGTACAGTAGATTTGGAACCTTTACCTTTTATCCTTTGTATCATGTTCCACACCTTTGAAATTGGTGTCCGTGAGTTAATCTTGGAAACATAATGTCGCCAAGACTGACGCTTATTCTGTTTAAAAGCACGTCGAGCCTTGGCACTAGTGATTTTAACATTATTTAAATTATGAACTGTAGGATGTCGGCGAAAGTATTTCTCTGCCTTCTTCCTACACTTCCTGGCCTGTTTGCAATCATCAGTAAACCATGGTTTGCGAATGTGTGGTGTCGCAGAGGACTTAGGAATAGTTTCATCAGCTATTCGATTCAGTCTATCCGAGAACAACTGAATAGGATCTAGAGCATTGACAAAAAAGGTCAGATTTCAGTTCGTCAGTACAAAGTGTCTGATATAATGACCAGTTAGCCTTTGTAAAATTTCGCCTTGTTGCAGGAGGATAATCAGTTGGATTTACAGCTGAAAGTATTGTGGGAAAATGGTCACTTCCACACAGGTCATCATGAACTGACCATTCGAATTCGTTATAAATATTTGGGTCTGTGAGTGATAGATCTAGTGCAGAATATGTTCCTGTACCAGGGTGTAAATACGTGGCTGATCCATCATTAAATATGCACAGGTCATTATTAGAAATGAAGTCTTCGAGGATTTTCCCTTTAATGTTAGTATCAGTACTTCCCCACAAAGGGTTATGACCATTAAGATCACCCATGATAATACAGGGTTTGGGAAGCTGGTCGAATAGATCCTGAAGATCAGACTGCTGAAGAGCTGAAGATGGAGAAATGTACAATGAACAAAGAGTGAAGGTTATTTGTAACGAAAGACGGACAGCAACAGCCTGAAGAGGACTTTTAAGGGGGACAGAGCTATGAATCACACCCTGCCTCACCAAAATAGAAGCGCCTCCGGTGGCTTTATCACCTGGAGGTGAAAACGAATGGAATGAATTGTACTGACGAAATTCAAAGTTGTCTGTATTTTTCAGGTATGTCTCCTGTAAACTAAACACAGATGGCTTAAAATCCTGCGATAATAATTGTAAATCCTGAAAATTGTTCCTAAGACCCCTGCAATTCCATTGGATTAAGTTCATAAAAAATGCTTATGGTGGTTTGACTGGAGATCGAGAATGCAAGGAGTCATCACTCCTACACGTTGTGTGTGAAGAAGCAATCTCCATGTCAAGTGGTTCAAACGAATTTTGAACCAGCACAGGAGGGCTCAAAGAAGGAGAATCTTCCAAATGCTGAAGTGCTCTGTTCTTTTTCCTTAACTTTTTGTTTTCTTTTCTTGAAAGTTGGGTAACACTCTGTGTTGCCTGAGTTGAATTTATATTATCTGGTTGCGTTTCGTCAGTCTGGGAGGCTGATGAACGTTGACAATCGTTTGATGTTAGATCTGTGTCATTCACGGTTATTTGATCATCAGTCACCCAAGATATAACGGTTTGGCATGCAGTTGAAACTGGTTGAGGTTTATAGACAGGTGTCGGAGAAGGAGAAGAAACTATGGCTGAGTATGTTGGTCCTGTAGAAGATTTAGACTCTGCATTTACTACTTTCTTTGCTTCAAAGTATGATATGTTGTTAGTACATTTGATTTTGAGAACTTTGGCCTCATATACAAACTTTGGGCAAGATTTGGAAGATGCCAGATGATTACCACCACAGTTAGCGCATTGTATGGTATCACTGCAGTCATTACTCTCGTGACTTCCACTGCAGCGAGAGCATACAGATTTGCCTGTGCAAGACCTTGCACCATGTCCAAATTTTTGGCACTTATAACACCGGAGTGGATTTGGTACATATACCTCCACTCCGATGTTACAGTATCCAGCCTTAATGGATTTCGGAAGCTGTGTCATACCAAACGTGAATAGGTATGTATTTGTTTTTACAATGTTTGAGTCTTGTTTCCTGGTAAAACGCTTCACAGTAGTAACACCTTGGTCCTTTAACTCTGCCACAATCTCGTCTTCATCCATGTCGGATAAACAACGGGACCTGTCTCTCACAATACCTCTGCAAGTGTTCAATGTCTTATGCACTGAGACAACAACCTGTTTATTCACAAACTGCTGTAATCCCAGCAGATTGACAGATTGCTGCCTCCGAACACATTCTACCAAAAGTGAACCATTTCGGAGGCGGGTGACATTCTTTACCTCTCCGCAGACACCTTGGATGCCCTTGGAGACGGCAAAAGGATTGATATTTAACGGACTCCCATCATCAGTTGCAATAACCACAAATCTTGGCCAGGATTCAGTCAATAAAGGGGATACCTCCTCATCAGATGAAGAAGAAAGATGTCTCCGTTTATTTGTTTTAGACGAACCAGAATGCGTGTTTTGAGCCATAGTAAAATAATAAGGTTCGGCAACCCTGCCCCCCACCCGCCATCGAGTGTCAACATGGACGATGTTGCAGTGGAAACCAGACTGCAACACCAGGGTTACAGGGAGGCTATACTCCAGAAACACAGACATGAATAGCTAAGAAATCTAAAAGAATAAATGTCAGGCTGGTTCGGCCCATGACAGTAATCTCAAGAAACTCAGAATTCAGAGATCCATATCACCAGATTGGCCCATGAGCCACCGCCTTCTGGCACAGGACTCTAGGCAATGTAATTTCAGCAAACATTTGAATATTCAAAGTCAAAATGGTCTGAATTGTTCAAAACAGCAAATATTGAAAGCAGTTTCCATGCACAGGGCATGACGTGACCAGCCGATTGATTGAACCGGGCCAGTTCAACCACCCGTCTAGGTGAAGTAAGGGCCAAAGTGGTGTGTTGGGCAAAGGAACACTGTTCCTGGAACCAGTGCCCTCAACCACCAGGATCCCGTCCTCCACCGACACAGGGGCGCAACCCACGGCGAACAGGTTGGTGGACCAAATATGCCCCCGGGTCCACAACGGGGGGTTGAAGGGCGCTTGGCGTGACCCAGCACCCACCACGAGGAGGTGGCCCTTCATGGGTGCCACCTACGGAGGAGATAGTAAGTAATAAGTCCTACGTAGGAGATACTATGACCTATGTAGGAGATACTGTGAACTACGTAGGAGATTGTATGTCCAACGTAGGAGATAATATGTCCTACGTACTATTTCCTACGTAGGATATGCTATATCCTACGTAATACTTAGTATCTCCTGCGTAGGACATGTTATCTCCTACGTAGGACTTACCATCTTCAACGTAGGACTTCAGACTAATGTATATTAACATATGTCGATCATCTCCTACAGGAGGTATTAAGTACTACGTAGGAAATACTAAGTCCTACGGAGGTGATACTAAGTACTACGGAGGAGATAGTAAGTCCTACGTAGGAAATACTAATTACTACGTCGGAGATATTAAGTACTAAGTCCTACGAAGGAGATACTAAGACCTTCGTAGGAGATACTAAGTCCTACGTAGGGGATACTAAGTCCTACGTCGGAGATAGTAAGTACTATGTCCTACGAGGGAGATACTAAGACCTACGTAGGAGATACTAAGTCCTTCGTAGGAGATACTAAGTCCTACGTAGGGGATACTAAGTCCTACGTAGGAGATAATGAGACTATAAATAATTTCACCGTGGCCCTACTACGCTTCCGTACAGGGATGATAATCATGTATTAGCCTGAACTGAATAGAACATTTCACCAAAACGCATCCCTCCTCCGAGCATGCGCACCAAACCTGCGACCCGACAATTTCTCCATTAAGTGGAGAGTGGATGGTTGTGTCTATGTGCGTGCGTAAGTTAAGTTAGGGCTCAGCTTAAGTAGAAACTTATATATCTGCTTTCAAAAAGCATAATGTCCATTGTCCTGAATTGTGAATTCGTGATCTGTTCGCATATCTCCACTCCCGAGAGGGCACGCAAATCCCGAAACATTCAAAATAAATTTAAAACTTACCAGGATTTTTATCGAAGAATTTTTGTGATTTTTAAACATGGCTAAATTTGACTACAATCACCAGCGGCTGAGGAGATGATGTAAATGCAGCTAGGGTCCATATAGGTAGCAAAGGTACTGTAAGTCCCCATGGTCCCAAGCATGGGGATCTACGTTCAGTCTTTACTCTTCATAATGTTTTCATCTTTATTGTATAAATTGCTTTCGTCATGATATGGCTGAGTAATTGCTGATGTGACGTTTAATATGAACTCACTTACTCACTCATAATCTCCATGTAAACTTAATTTCTTCTATTTTCCCTTATATCTTGATGGATGTGGTACCACTTTCTTTTTGCAGAAAAAAGTAAATCCTATAATTTTGTCGATTTGGATAGAATTATGTTCTCGTTTGTGATGACGATCCAAATGTTAAGAATAAGATGTGAACTAAACTGAATCATATCACTTATGCTCTGAATTACTTAGGGGGCATCTGACATCTACGAGTCTATTTGATTATATTAAATTGCCAGAATTCGTTGGCCCATGTGCTAACCTGGAGATGTTGACCTCTGAATCATGTATGTCTCCAATTTATTGTCAAGGGCCGAACCAGTCTCGCATTAGCATGCTGGCCAAATGCTGCTATTCATGCCATATTCTCTTGAGTATAACACTATTTCCCTTGTGTTAGCATATCGGAGATCCGGTGCAAATTAACAGCGTCTTTGTTGACACTCCATGGAGGGTGGGGAGCAGGAGTGCCGGCTCATAGTCTTTTCGTTAATTCATTATGACACTACAGACATCTGCATCATCTGGAAATGTTCAAAGAAAAAGATGCCTATACATCTAACTCCTTTCACTCTTTCGAAGGCTGTTTCTGGCACTTGTGGGAATAAAGATATTAAGAAAATCACACATCTACGTAGTGGTTCACTTCTGATAGAATATGTACACGGAGGCAATCTGTTATCAATTAAAACACTTTTGCAATATTGAGGTTTCTGTGTCTGTGCATAACCAAAACAAGAGAGAGAGGGAAACAATAAATAGGAAACAAACACCTGCCGTCCCTTTAGCTTCAGAGGTTCCACTTGATAACCCATATGGGCCTCTAAACATTGAGGTTGCCCTGTCCTTAGGAAAAAAGACAGAGAAGCTCATCCACCTCACTTTCACGAGAATGATCGCCATTTGAGCCACAATGACTCAGTGATCCAATATCATGCAGTGGGATTGCATAAAACAGACATAATTTCAAAGAAATACAATTATTGATACAGACTTGCAACTCTCGGCATTCTGTCTCCAAGATACAGATTACTTTAATCGAAGACAGTGCAGTACTTAGCACACCTTTTCTCCTCCAGGAGATAAAGCAACTGGAGGTGCTTCAATTTTGGCACACCAGAACATCATACATAACCCGATGTCTCGAAATACGGATCTTCAGGCTCCTCTTGTACGTCTGACAGCACATTTTGTTGACACTGTGAAGTTTGTATATTCCTCTCTCATCTAATATTCAACAGTCAGATCTTCAACATCTGTATAATCGGCTTCCCAAACCATGTATCATCATTCGTGATCTGAACGGACACAACCCTTTTGGGGGAAGTGCCCATTCTGATAATAATGGTAAAATCCTTTTAAAAATCATTCTAGACAATAATCTATGTACACCTAACAATGGCTCAATTTCCTATTCACATCCAGACACTGGAACATATTCTACCCTATATCTGGTACTCACCGATTCCACCTTATATAATGAATTTGAATATATGTTGGATGATGACCTGTTCAGGTATGATGACCTTTATAGGTATCGTTTTCAAACAATTCCAAATTCCTCTGCAACTCTTCATATTCGTAAACCATTGTTTAACAGTGACTTAAGCAGGCCAGAAAGTGTATAGAGAAAGCATAAACATTTTCGCCCACAACCTACAGTCCATAATTTAGATTGTTATGAGAGTGTGTTTTTTGGTAATTTGCAATGTCACATTAGTTAAGTGATAGTTATTATGGGTGACAATGTTTAAAGTGTGAGTGTGAGTTTTGGCTCGCATCTCGCATCATATATGTTCAATGGCAATAGTATTTGTAGCGGTACGCCTTTTTGTTAGTGCCTCAGAGTTGCCTCCCTTCGCTGGCTTGTTTATCTTGTTGACTTCGTCATGCTGTGGAGTTTTCCACAGAATTTTATAACGTAACTGGGGAATAATGGTGGAACCGAGGTTTGCTAGAATGCTCGAGAACTGTGTACGAGCTACATAAAGGCTGGTTGTTGAGTTGTGCGAGACGAAACTCATCGCTTAACTTGATTTAAACACATCTGTCGGCCATCGTCGAGTTGACTATTCAACTGCTGTCATTGTAAACATCCTTCATTCTGTTCTCACTGTGAATGTCACTGTGACACTGGTGAGTTAATGTCTTATATGTGTGACCCAATATTTTTTATTTGTGACTCAATTCTATTGTACTAGAACTCATTCATTCTGCACCAAAAGATCAGGAGGTACCAAACGAAGGGCACCCATAACAATGGGGAGTCTGACGGCAGTGTACTTGGGATGAAAGCGAGACATTGCAAAGGCGAGGTCCGCATATTTATAATGCTTTTTCTGAATGTTGCCAATCACGTTGCTGTCAAAAGGGACAGAAAATATAAATTCACTGGCTTTATCAAAAAGGACACGATCAATTTTGTAATAATAATTAGTAGTACTAGTAGTAGTATTTTATTATTACTAGAATATGTACTTTACTAAGAATGTGTTGTCACAAACATATCACATAAGTCATCTTTTATTCCACCTCTATGAATAAGAATCAAACTTTTCCTTTCTGCTGCTGGCATCGATACAGAAAATATATTTCCTTCCCGACTGCTTGATTATCCTATTTGGCAACACTTGTCACATTCATTTACAGTACAAACAAGAATTTAATCGATTCCAGAGAAAATATAATACATGCAAATCCGTATTTACAGATTAATCCGAGGATGGTGGGGCAGTTGCTTGTGTCACTGGATCCAAAACAATACCCTCCAGATTACAGCTTAATATTCACAACAGACGCAAACGCAATACTAACAGCGCTTAAGTATGTTAATATACATCCAAAATATGAACAATATAGCTTCTTTTCGGACTCTCTCTCTTGCCTTCTGTGACTCCACTTCTAATCCCTTACTCCGGTTGTTAAGCTGTAATTATATTTGACATCCGAGATCTAATGCAGAAGAGATTTGACACCCAAATAGGTATCATTAAACTACATGCAATTAAACCAACTACTGGTTACACCTACATGTGTACATGGGTTGTCAGACCAGATTTGAAGATGTCATTATGGAATGATGTTACATTGGCTACATATGATGTACTCATGAGTATTTAGCATCCCTTGTGATGACAGAATCACGGTCAACAATTCCCTGCTTGACTGTATTCATTTTTCAATCATAAGGGATAAATACTTCAGTGTACAAACAATGAAGGGTATTTTTAGTGGAACATCGACAGAGAAATTGTCGTTAACGGCGACAAATTTGGCTGTAACGGCGACAATAATTTTGGCTAAAACGGCCAAAACCGACCAAAATGGGCAACTCAGCATCGAAATTGGCGTTATCGACAATGGAGAACCGTGCTGTTATCTCATGAAAGCCGATATTGTGTTTCGACAGTCGATGGCAGAGTGAGAAATGTTTTCCAATCAGTGTATTGTTGAAAGAGACTGAGTGGAGGTGTCCAAGCATCATAGTGTGAGGTGCAATCGGTCTGAACCAGTTAGTTAATACCGTGGTGTTCCAGAATCTTGGTCCAGGATGAGGAAATGACATGACAGCTGCTCGCTATATTGATAAAGTCATAAGACCCCAGGTTGTACCACATTTTCGACGTTACAGAAATCACATCTTCCAGCACGACAAGGGTCGTGCCCACGCTGCCAGAGCAACACTGGACTTCCTAAGATAGCATGGCATCCAAACCCTACAAAATCTTGCACTCAGTCCGAATTCAAGTCCAGTAGAACATCTTTTGGACGAGATTCACAAACGACTGAATGGCTTCCAACCAAGGCCGACAACTACGGCTATACTCGATCAGGCATTTCGAAGAGTATGGACCCAAGTGCGTGTGACCTTCATCGACCGGCTAATTCATTCCATGTACAGACGATGAAACGATTTCATCGATGCCCATAGAGGTCACACACGATACTGACTTTGGGGTATTTTAATGGTACCATTTATAATGATTTTGTGTGTGTGAACTCTAAATGTGTTTCCCAAAAATGTGTTTACCATAATTGTCAAGTTTGAACTCAGTCCTCCATATTGATTGTTAATTAGAGTGAATTAAAGTGTGTTCTTTAAGAAACCCCTATTAGTGCGACATTTCCTCTGTGGTTCAGTATATATACAGCTAAACGTTAATTAAGCACCACCAAATTCAAAAGTAAATATTATCAATTAGTGTCAAGTAAGGATAATGAAATTTCACAGTATGCTATATGCCTGTATTGCCCGTGCATCACACGTATCGCAGACATAAACTGCGCAATACAGAAGATGCACCTGCTCGATACACATGCACGGGGTCTGTCGACTGAAAACACAGTATTGTTGTTTGATACTTGGTGGCTGAAATTTGAACGTTGAAGCAACAGATCTTATTGTACTGTTCCAATACAACATGCCGAGACGTAGGCTATCCGAGAACCTACGATGGAGAATCATTGGCATGAATGAAACCGGTTTATCATGCAGTCAAATTGGTATCAGTTTGAATCTCAATCACACCATTGTTAGCCGACTGGTACGAAAGCACGTGCAAACTGGAGACGTCAAAGACCGACCCAGACCTGGACGTCCAATAAAAACTAGTGCTCGTGACGACAGGGCCTTAATTCGCTTAGCCAGACGCAATCCAATGACCCATGCTGAAGACCTCCGTAGACAATGGCGAGTGGGCGTCAGACTGTCCACGAATACCGTCCGAAAGAGGTTAAGAGCTGCAGGATTGCGTGCACGTAGACCAGTCAGACGTCCATTTCTCACTGACAGACACATGCAAGAAAGCCTGGCGTGGTGCATGTTGAGGCAAAACCACAATCTCCGATACTGGCGCAGAGTCCACTGGTCGGACGAAAGTCGTTACCTTTTGCACGTCACTGACGGCCGCAGCCGTGTCTGGCGCCGCCTCAATGAAGCTTATAACCCGGAAATGATTGAACCAACGGTCCCCTTTGGCGGTGGCTCAGTGATGGTGTGGGGTTGTGTGTCCTACGACTGCAAGCTGGACCTAATCACAGTACCGGGAACGTTAAACGGACAACGTTATCAACGTGACATCTTGGATGTTGCCGTAATACCCCATTTTGACAATCACACACTTGCCAGTCGTCCCCTGTTCATGGATGATAACGCCAGGCCTCATCGTGCCAGAGCAGTAGTCGATCATTTGAGGAACAATGCTATTGACACTATTCCATGGCCAGCCAAAAGCCCGGATCTTAATCCCATAGAGCATTTATTGGATTATCTTGGGCGCCAAGTGAGGGCCATAGATCCTCCTGTGCAGAATATGGATGAACTGCAACAGGCTCTTCACGAGGAGTGGCAGAGAATCCCGATGCTTAGAATCAGACGTCTCATTTCAAGCATGAGAAGGCGTCTTGAAAATGTGATTCGTGTTAGAGGTGGATACTCCAGATACTGACTAAACAGTTTCTAGAGATAAATATGCTTGTTGTCATCATGGCTAAGTTGAACGTTTGACATTGCAGATGCCAGTATGGACTTGACAGTGATACTTTTCAGGCCTAATGAAATGGTCGTTTTGACGCTTATTCGCATAACTCCAATAAATTGGTATCAAAGATAATCATAGGCTTTGTTTTCTGTGTAGTGATAGTGCAGGACATCCCTTCAGCACAATCAATCCTCTTTACATTGAGTCAGACGGGAAATTGCACTTTTCATGATTTGAATGTTGAACTTTTTTTGAAAAAGTGGGTGATGCTTAATTAACGTTTAGATGTATATAATGTACTAAGTAGGTTCACTGGTCTATTAATGAGATTGTAAACACAATAGCAAATCAACACTTCTTCATTTCAGATTTATTTCAGTTATAGTCACTGACATGCATTGTCTTTTAGTATACACAAAATTAATATGCAATATATACACGTCCTATTTTTGCACTTCACTCGACTGGACCATGGATCTGTGCGCATGTTGTCAGGAGAGACATCACACTGAGATCGCCACCTCGGTACTCGTTCCTGGCTGCAAAGATACGCTTCTGGCTCTGTGTAGCTTTCATCCCCAGGCGAGAAGTCAGAACACCGTAATGCACTAGTCTGGTCTGAAGCTTCACCATGTCTGCTTCTGTCTTCAAAACTTCGGCCCTTCAGTCTCCCCGGTTCCATAGGAAGTATGTGGGTTTCCGGACCTCGAGCAAAGGAATTCTGTGTGACAGTCGCACGGCACGTCTGTGTCTTGTTACGAACACTGCAGCGCCAATACACCTTCTCTCCTCTGTTTTTCTGTGAGAACAAAGACAACAGTTAACATCTCGTTAAGAACAGGATTTCGCTAATTAGCATGAATCACAAACCATTAGTGCCGACGGATAGTAGTACTCATTTCTAAGCGGATTAGCTTAACTGATACTAATCACACTTTAATCACTTACCGAATGAACATAACTATAGACTTTAAATCTACAAGCTTTGGCCTCGATTTCTGAGAAACAGTCTCGACTGACGTGTACGTCTGTTCTGTGATGTCCAGTGGGGTGTGGTCTGCCGCACTTAAGTTGAGATTAGCGTCAAGGATGGACCGGAAATAAATTCATCTATCAATTAGGATTCTATTTAATCGCCGAGTTGAAATATTGTTTGAAAATAGATATTAATAAAAAAAAGATAAAGTAAAATAACTCACTCTTCTTCTGTGTCGTTGTCTTCACCATTTCGTAATGGTTCTGGCTCTGTCAGGTCGGCAACATCGTGACTTCTTGTCTCTGTGGGGACACTACCGGTTAAACTGATCTCAAACTGGCCCACGACGACATCTACGCTGGCCTGTCCGCACTTGTTGCAGGTGAAGGTAGATTCTTCACAAATACCGGTTACACATGCTCAATGAGTCCAATCTTCGCATATGTCACAACTGATAGTATATTGATTGTTTCCAACTGTCCTTCTTCAAACAACACACTTAGGTCTGGTCATGGTAAAATGTGCCTAACAACGTCTTGCCATATTCTTAAATATTCTGTTGTGACACTGAGCACTGACCTCGTGTCATCTTATTGCTTTTCTAATGACATAAATTATAGAGTGCAACCGTAACCTCTCTGTATGCTGGATCGACTACAACAAAAGCATACCACTCTGTTCCTTATGAATGGATTCTGAAGTCTCTTCATTTTATTGACTTTCCTCAGCAGCTAATTGACGTACTCAAGTCATTAATGAGTTTCTGGTGTACTCACAAAGGCAGGTGCAGGCTTCGGAATCTATTCCAAAGAGAAGGGGAATATTCCAGGGGGATTCCTTCAGTCCTTTGCTTTTTTGCTTGTCAAGACAAGACAAGACAAGACAATAGTCTTTTGTTTGTCTTTAAATCCTTTCTGCTCAATAAAAGAGGAGGATACCCACCCCGGACCTCCTCAGCACAGATCCCTAACACTGCTAACTCATTTCCTTTACATGGAGATACCAATTTGTAAGAACAAGTTCTCCCTGTCGAGTCCTTTTCTAATGATATTGGCATGACATTTGGATTCAACAAATGTAATACCCTTCATTTGAAACAGTGAAACATTAAAACATTTAATCAATGATGGGTCGGTCAAGTTTCAAAGAGATGTATTGAGCATCTTGTGGAAGATCATGCCTACACCTATCTTGGAATGCCCGGGTTCAGGACCAACTTCGGGCATACTTATTTACTTCGGGCATACTTATTTGTCAAATGATCCTCTGGTGATGCATGTCAAGACCCATGATGAAATTAAGGAATTGTACAGCTATTTTAAGCGTGCCAAGGTTGTTGAGCAGAATCTCAAATTTCAGGTTGATTTTGTTGATGACAAAGTACTTCTGGACGGTACAGCAACGGAGTCGGTCATTTGTGGAGAAACTTTCTGAGAAACCACTGCATCATATATATATATATATATATATATATATGACTCCTTCGCCTGCATGAAGTCGGCTTGTCTTAAATATGAAACGAAGGGTTTCCTTTTTGCTGCACAGGACCAGGCACTTCCAACTCGTAATTGCCAAAATGTGATTCTTAAAGAAAACATTTACATGAAATGTCGATTGTGTAAGGAATTCAGAGAAACTGTCAAACAGTGTCCTTCCTTGGCACAAACAGCATATCGTAAAAGACATGATGGCATTGCTCGTTGTTTCTACTATTGTCTTCACCATGCCTGTGGCTTTGACTACGAGTGAGTGAGAAGTGAGTTAATATTTAACGTCACATGGGCAATATTGCAGCCATATCGTGACGAAAACAAGCCATACAATAAAAAGTAGAAACATTTTGAAGATTAAAACCTGTCGACGATGGACAGTAAAAAGACTAGAGAATCACAGTTATAAATATAAAACCAGCGCAAAGTTAAAATATTCCAATTAAAGAAGACAATACAATATAAAATACGGGCTATAGATCGCCAACAACCGAAGGTAGATCACCATTCTAAGGCCCATGGGGACTTACATTACTTTTGCTACCTGCATGGACCCTAGCTGGATTTACACCATCCCTTCAGCCATTGGCGTTGATGCTGAGATTTAGCCATACATTAAAAACACAAAAATACTACGATTAAAAACCTGGTACACTTAAAATGACTTGAAATGTTTTGGGACTTACCTACCCTCGCAGGACAATAATTTTACGCTACTTCAACCCCCTTTGTGGGTACAACCACTAACAATCTCAGTTACTAATTCAAAACTACCAATGATAAAATATAAATCTTTTTACAAATCACAAACAAATCTAATTCTTTTAAAAATGCAATAATTAAATGAGAACTGACATTATTAAAAAGATCCTGCATAGTATTTACTTTGATATAGTTATCCCTTGTGATGGAATATTCAATGCAGTCAAGTAGGACATGCTGGACTGTGATTCGTTCATCACATGGGATGCAAAACGGAGGATCCTCGCCTTTCAATAAATATTCATGAGTATATCTAGTATGGCCAATGCGACATCGCCGCATAATGACCTCTACAAATCTGGACTGACAACCCAAGTAGGTGTAACCAATGTAGGGTTTTATTGCATGTAATTTATTGATACCTAGTTGGGTGTCCCGCTTCTTCTGCATCAGATCACGGATGTAGGTTCTAATGCTAGCTTTATAATCAGAATATGGGATAAGAACTGGTGTCACAGACGTGTTGAGTGCTGCCTTGGCAGCAAGATCAGCCAAGATATTCCCAGAAATGCCAACGTGGCTGGGTAACCAACAAAAGACGATGTCGCATTGGCCAGTAGCAAGTTCATTGTACAATTCAATAATTTCTAATAAAAGTGGATGTTTACAAGAAAGATTTTTAATAGCCTGAAGACAAGAAAGAGAATCTGAAAAGATGTTAGTATTGCGTTTGCTTCTGCTGTGAAAATTTGACTGTCATTGGGTAATCTGAAACATATTGTTTTGGACCCAATGACAGTGGGACAAGCAAACGTGCCACTATCCTTGGACCCATCTCTAAATAAGGATTTATATGTATTATATTTACTTTTTAATTGATTATATTCTTGTTTATATTCTTGTTTATATTGTAATTCATTTGTTTCCGATTTTTCAAATGTTGTAAGTGTTAAGTCAACTTCTGGTCTAACTAACTGCCAAGGAGGAGAAGAAAGAAGACGTGAAGGAGCTATATTTTCCTGCTTAATGCTGGCAGCAGCAATAAATGGCTTAATTCTGAGCCCAAGAGGCGGGACAAGAGAAGGTTTTTCTTATACAAATCCTCATAAAGAGGATTAAAGACACAGTGAAATGCAGGATTAGACTCGTTAGAATATAATTTTGTAATATATTGTAAAGATAATTTTATACGGCGTTGGTTAAGAGAAGGTTCATCTGCCTCGACGTAAAGATTGTCAACAGGAGAAGTTCTGAAGGACCCAAGACAAAGTCTCAGACCTTGATGGTCGACTGAAACTTAGAATTTTAGTTTCCTCTTACGGGCTCCACCATATACGATGGAGCCATAATCAAGCTTCGAGCGGACAAGTGATCTGTAAAGGTGTAGGAGCGTAGCTTGATCCCCTCCCCACCTTGAATTAGACACGACTTTCAATTAATCGTTTGCCTTCAGACATTTAGTTTTTAGAGATTTGATATGCGGAAGAAAAGTTAAATGGGAGTCGAAAATGAGACCTAAGAACTTTGTTTCGGTATGGGGACTACAATGGCATTACGCCATGAAGGAGGAAATTCTCCAGACGTCCATATTTGGTCAAATATATCTAAAAGTGTCATCCAACATGGTTCAGGTAAGTGCTTCAGTAGCTGGTAATGTATATTGTCATCACCTGCTGCAGTGTCATGAGCTTGCTCAAGAGCAGTATGTAGCTCATGTAATGAAAACACTTCATTATAATCTTCACCGTTATGTGATTCGAAATTAAGTTTTGTCTTTTCCTGGTGCTTCTGATATCTCTGAAACTCAGGGACATAATTTGCCGATGATGAATTTTGGCAAGAGTGTCGCCAATTTTATCTGCAATTTTAGATTTGTCAGTTATTAAATTATCGCCATCTTTCAGATGTTGAACAGCAGATTTTGAACCTTTGCCTTTAATTCTTTGAACCATGTTCCATACTCTGGACATTGGCGTACGTGAATTAATTTTGGAGACATAGTTTTTCCAAGATTGTTGTTTGTTTTGTTTAAAGGTACGACGCGCCTTTGCATTGAGTATTTTAAATATATTTAAGGTGTGGACAGTTGGATGATGGCGGAAATAACGCTCTGCCTTTTTCCTCGCTTTTCTGGCTTGTCTACAATCTGTATTAAACCATGGCTTTCGTACATGTGGAGTCGTAGAGGATTTTGGTTTACACTCATCAGCTATTTCATTTAAAACGTCAGCAAAAGTTTGAATGGGATCAGTTATATCACTGAAACATTCAGGTCGCAGTTTCGATTTACATATAGTTTGATATAAGGACCGGTTTGCCTTCGAAAAGTTTCATCTTGTATACGATGGAGAATCAGATGGAGTTATTTATTTTTGAAAGGATAGTTTGGAAGTGGTCACTTCCACAAAGGTCATTATGAACAGACCAATCAAATTCATTCAGGAGGTTAGAATCTGCAAGAGACAAATCTAGAGAAGAATAAGTGCCAGTTGCAGGAAGCAGATAGGTGCTTGAATCATCATTGAATATGCACAGGTCATTATTGGAAATGAAATCTTCCAGTATTTTGCCTTTAGTATTAGAGTTATTACTGCCCCAGAGTGGGTTGTGACCATTTAGGTCACCCATAATAACACAGGGCTTCGGAAGTTGATCATAGAGTGATTGAAGATCGGTCTGCTGAAGTGCCGATGAAGGCGGAGCATATAGAGAGCACAATGTAAATGCTACACCCAGAGTAAGTCGCACTGCAACAGCTTGGAGATTAGTGTTAAGAGTAACAGGGCTATGAATAACATCCTGTCGTATAAGGATAGTAGATCCTCCAGTGGCCCTGTCGCCCGGAGGAGAAAAACAATGATAGGCTGTAAACTGACGTAAGTCAAAACTGTCTGTCTGTTTCAGATACATCTCCTGCAGACAAAACGCTGATGGTCTTAAATCTTGGACCATTAGCAGTATTTCATTAAAATTAGATTTAGTCCTCTACAGTTCCACTGTACGATATAAGTAGAATAACCCATCTTTTAGGTGGATTGATAGGGGATCTACCCCTCACTGTCTTCGAGGGCGACAAGCTATGTGCCCGTGGATGGATGTTTTCTGACACATCCATATCCTCAAGTGAACCATATCGATTAAACAACTGAATTCGATTTTCTGAACCTTTGGAAAGTCTTCCACTTTTCAATATGTCTTTTCTCTGTTTGACATTTTGTTCCCCAATTCTGTCGGAATTTGTTTCAGATCTAGTTTCAGTATTGCATGCGGATGACGATGGATTCTGATTGTTTGGTCGTGTCGGTGCTTTAGGGAGTATCTGGCTGTTTAAACATGATTCTGGAGTCTGAGTAGAACGTTCGGGTGTGACAATTTGAGGCTTTGTAGTTTAAGTCTGTTTGGCAGTTTACTGACAATGTGGATACTGGGCAAGTATGTACTTTTGAAGTGATTTCAGAGGATGTCCTGATGACAGATGCATATATCTCATTGGGCACTGCAGATTCAACCATTTTTTTGGGCATCAGCAAAGCTAATGTTTTGTGTGAATTTAATTATGTTAATTTCCATTTGTTTTTCCACACTTTATAGTCCTTTGAAAAGGAAGAATGGTTATCCGAACAGTTAGTACACTTTTTTAATGCCACTGTCACAGTCCTCGGTTACATGAGATGTCTCACTACAATGAACGCACGTGATTGGTTTTGTGCAAGTGTTTGCACCATGACCATATTTCTGACATCTATAACACCTTAACGGATTCGGAATATAGATGTCAACTGCAATATTACAATATCCTGCCTTGATTGACCATGGGGGATTCGGAGAGGAGAATGAAATAAGATAGGTGTTTGTTTGAATGATCTCATTGTTTTTCCAGGTGGTGAACCTTTTGACATATGTAACGCCTTGATCTTTCATTTCAGACACAATGTCTAGTTCTGTCATATCAGTCAAAAGGCGTTCCCTGTCTCTGACGATGCCTTTGTGCTAGTATCAAGGGTTCTGTGATCAGAAACTCAAACAGGGATGCCCACAAGAGTCAATGGACATGAGGTTTGACGCTTGTTGCCTTCTGTAACATTCAATTAGTAGTGCACCTGAACTTAAGCGTTTAATATTTTTGACATCTCCTGCAATGCCATGTATGCCCTTTGATATTGCAAATGGATTCAATTTCAGAGGCGTTTTATCAGGAGTCTCCAACACCAAGAATCGTGGCCAGTTATCAATAGATTTTGAAGGTTGTTCATCATCACTGTCTAGTGGACGTTTTTTTTTTTTGAGGGGGTTTGGTATACCATGGTTGTTTTTATAATGGTTCATCATCCCAGCTCTCCACCCACCACGGAGTATCACGAAGACAATGCTATAAGCCAGTGGATTTCCAACTAGCAGCACCAAGGATACTGGGATGATATACTCAAGCAGAAGTATCAATTCAAGATCAATAAATCCACCAGATTGACCCATGAGCCATCGCCTTCTGGGCATTAAGACTCCAGGTAAGTATACTTTGATCTATGTAAAATCAATTAATATTGCAGGTCTACAAGCTATTTGAACAAGACCCCATGGCAAACACTTGAAAGAATCAAATTTGTGCAAAAACAAGTTGAATGCACAGGGCTCAGCATGACCAGCCGATTGGTTGAACAGGGCCCATTCAACCACCCGTCTAGGTGAAGTCAGGGGCGAAATGGTGTGTTGGGCAAACGAACACTGTTCCTGGAACCAGTGCCCTCAACCACCAGACTCCCTTCCTCCACCGACACAGGGGCGCAACCCACGGCAAACGGGTTGGTGGACTAAATATACCCCCGGGTCCACAACGGGGGTCGAAGAGTGCTTAGCGTTACCCAGCACCCACCACGAGGAGGTGGCTCTTCACGGATGCCTTTTGACTACGAGGTCCATACATGGTACGATCCTGTCCAGGGCGTCGTGGAAAGTGACAGCTTTAAACTTCTTTGGAATAGACCCATATACAGACTCCGAAGGATTCCAGCCAACAATTTCAACGAGAAGGGGTTTTTTATTACCGCCGAATCCTGGGTATCAAAACCTACATTAAAAAACATCGACTGACATACCCGATATTAAAATCAGTCGTCTATCTGCACTGGTTCAGAAATAAATATTTCACTCGTAGATAAATCGCTGGCACGACTACGAATCAATGTCTGAAAACACTGATTACATTTCAAATGACTATATATTGTCGACAGGATTAGAACTATAAGCTATTTTTCGCAATGTTATTGAAAAAAACAATTCTCGGACACATGCTTCGGCAACCTGTCCACATCAAAGTTGTCAGAGAGCAAAGTAACGATGTTTCGAGGCAATAATTAAACAAGATGAATAAACTGAAGAAATATATTCAATAACAGTACTCATAAAAGTTGTCAAACGTACATTATAACTTACCATTTCCATCTTTATTGTGCGATCGTGTAATGTAATTCAAGTGACATCTCGGCTTTCGTCGCCTCGAACTTGGCGCTCGGACACGATGTTTAATGCTAAAATATATACATGAAGCATTTTTTTCACAGGTCCTAACCTAGCACGATACGTCCACTGAGGTCCAAAATATACGTATAGGTAGTGATCTTGTGAGTAACACGTTCAGAATATCATGATTTTTCACAAAGCTTTCGTCTGAATCTAAAAGTTTTCGTTAACGAGGACGGGTTCCATTGCTGTAGTATGATTGGCTGCCTTAGGTCACGTGTTAGGTTTTGACCAATCACGATCCTCGTAGCAGACTGTTGCAGAAAAGCGTTATTAGAAACCAATCTTTATCCAATAAAATCGCTTGCTACAACTGGGAAAATACCTTTGGCAAGGGTACAGTGATATTGTTGATGTTCAGAGCTTTCGAACGATACCCGCCATCAAACGAATCGCCTTATATGTTGTTCATACGAAGCTTCGAAAACAGAGGTATTTCGCACTGTTGTATCACGTTACTGAGCGGAAAGCCACTGGTATCGGGAAATAGGCGACCATACACATTATTGGAGAAATCTCTTTGTAATAGTTTTCCGATTACGTAAACATGAAAATATATAAAAATAACGTAAGGGGATAATTATGACGTTACAAATGGAAAAAAATCGCCGCATTGTTTGCTCCCTTCGTGGTTTATCTGGACATTATAGTGAGTGAGTGAGTCAATATTTAACGTCACATCGGAAATATTTCAGCCATATAGTGACGAGAAATTCTGGACATTATAAATGTGTAAGCTTGCATTTTTATTAAATATTAACTTATTTACGTTGTACAGACTCGTGCCAGTTATATTCGGACACGTGACATATTTTCCATAGACTCACATGTTATTTCAGTGTAGCATCAATAATTTTCAGTGAGTTTAGGGTGGATCTTACTAAAATTTGAAAGGCAAATATGAAATCATTTCTGCTTTGCGCACATAATTTCAATTCAATTTTCCGACCACTATTTAACTAATGACATCACATTTATCAACTTACGTATGGCTCCACAATGCACAATTCCATAGGCCGCCTTGTTAAAGGTGTTCACGGCACTGTACATATGTTGATTAAATTGTTGCCATTCGATAAATAGAGGTTATGGAAAATTAAACAGAAATTATGTGATTGTAGGTAAGATGATTCCTCACAAATGTGCGAAATTTGACTTGGATCTTACGAAAATTATATTCATGAAAAATTTTATGCTACACTAAATTAACATGTAAGTCTATGGAAATTACCTCAAGTGTCCGAATATAACTGGCACAGGTCTGTAGTTGTATGATTTGAATAATATGATCATATCCGTCTGTCATGACTGAAGTAAACTATGCCAAAACATATTGTGTGTTTGTTTGTTATGATACCACACCTGCCAATGCTGCTTGACAAAGTCAAATTAATTTTTTGGTTTATTAAAGATTGAAATTTGAGGACTACCCAAATTGCGTGAGGACTAGTAGTTTGGTGAGAGCAGAAGAGCACAAACTGCACTCATTGTTGAGAGTGAGGGAGGCCCTCAGTTGCCAGAGTCCCCATTGAAATCACTTACTGCGCAGGTGAATATGATCAGCAGAAAGGGTTAAGGGCCACCTCCGTTTTCAATGCTGAAGTATTTAATAGTTAAGTTTATATTTAATATGACCCATGTGATACTTGGTAGATATTGAGGTGGTCTTCAAACTTTTCTGTTGAGTATGGATATTTCATATAGAGTAAGAAAATACTTGACCCATTGAAAATACTCCAACTATTTCATTATTTTGTTTAATATGTTCAAATTTAGTAATTGATTTCTGCATTTTGTAAACAAATAAGCAACAAGTCAAAGACAACTGGGCAGTATTAAAGTCAGTAGTGAATATGTCCCTTGTTTGTACTTTCATTTTATTAAATATAGAGGATATTTCATGTTTCCAGTGCAATATCAGTTACCTCTCATCTCATAATGGAGAAAGGCTGTTATTTGCAGAGATATAACACTGGAAACATAACAAATCCTATATATTCGATGCTTCAAAGATGGTAAAGAGGCATGTGCAGACTGTTCATACCATTGTTGCACTGTCACCAAGCAATGACTATTAAATGATGTCAGGATGATTGTAATAGTGAGGTAACCGCATTCTACAAATTACCTCAACATCTTTTTGATATAATTACAGAGTTAAGAAAACTCAGTCATTTACTCTTATGATTCACAATAATTACTGTTCTCTTTCAATATTTTTTTCGACCACCGACCCTAGGTTTTTTGGAAAAAACATCCATAAACCAATTAATAAAAAAACCGGCCTTACAAAGTAAATGTCTGCTAAAACCAGTCGCTTCAGATGTCAAGGGGATGTTTCAATATGTGGGCTTAGGCATGAGGTGAAAAAGAACTATTTCATGGTGACTAATTGCAATGTTCCTGTTAAAGACATGTATTAAGTATGCTATGAGTCACAGATCACCGAGTTAGTTTTAAGTAATTTCTTAGCAGTAGAGAAACCACAATAGACGCTGATTAGAAAATGTTCCGGTGAACGTCAAAACAATTCTACAGATTCCAACTGCTGGATAGTGTTACGTTATGACAAAACATCTAGATATAGAAGCACATCCTCACCGCTTCATACCTTGTATTGTCAGCTTCCACTGACTGTGGAATTGGCTTGTTAAAAGGAAACTTAAGATGCCCATGTAAGTATGTGACCCCAATAAACCAACCTTGTAAGCACCCCACTGTCGTCTGACTTGCAGCACGTCCCCGTCATCTCCACAAGCCGTAAAGCCGATGTGCCAGGTGAGGGACTCACAGTGACTGATTTCAAACACGGTCCTTCCTGCCCGAACTACCACGCCACATGTACAGAAGGGACCATGTCGCCTTCGTTCCCTGCCACAATCTTCAGTTTGTATCTGTACCTGAATCACAAACCATAATCAAGGTAAGGAAGCAATGGGTGCACACACGTACACTTCATTATTTAGACGTTACACATAAGCGACACGTTACTTCCATGAGCGACACAGACATGCAAATGAAGATTATACATAGTTACTTTACATATTAGTTAAACCGAATATTTCACGAGTAGCAGTACCTCAATGTTGTTGAAGTCTGTGTATAATGTGTAAACATCTGCATGATCCAGGTAAAATCGCCTGCAAAATCAAACACACACTTGACGGAAACATTCTTCACCGTATAAATTCAGCAGTTTCCTGTGAACGCAAGTGTCATTAGTGAAGCCTTAGAGATATTTTTACCCTGCGAAACATGCAGTAGAAATATTACATTTGACAACGACTCAACGAGCATTTGTTTTGTTTCAGTTTTAAAGAAATTCTGGTAATGTGGGCGAAAGATATGTTTGGTACGTTATATCTGTTTAAAGATTACATACTGGGTTTCAATACTTACGTGCCGTCAAACGTTCTAATACGTGGGTCGTTTGCTGACGAACATGATTTACTTTGGAACAGAGTTGTATTTTTAACCAGTTGGATCTGTAGCAAGAGATCATTGTTGCAAGAAAATAATATCATATTCATGTAAAATAACAGGTTGTCTACCAGTACATTCAACATTTCGAAACGAAATAGTAATACTGCATCACAATAGATGTTTGTCAGCTTCAACATTCAGATGTCCTCAAAACCATAACATTAACACTAGCTATAACAGGTGTAACAGGTACTTATTGTAAGCGTGAAAAGATGGTAGCGAAAACACTAAATTGTTAAACAGGTCGGGGGCAAATTACAAAAATGCATTTTCCGGAAAGCATTACTATTACTACCGTTGCAGCCAACACCACATCTCTTGGCCAGGGTGTAACTCAAGAGTGGACCATTGTCATTTTGAGTTGTCCGACTGAGCACGGATTTATTGAGAGCGGTGGATATATTTTTAAGCTGACGCACAGGTCTTCTATTGACGCCTCAGATGTTCTCACTGGGAGAAAGAACATGACTGGGTGTTGCCCGTGGCATGAAACTAATATTTTGTTGTTGGAGGACGTCTCTTAATTCAACTCAAGAATGAATCATTCCTCAGGGCATATGACCGTAACCAAACGCAGACAATCTCATTACCCGTGAAGATCCGAATTAGAATTGGTATTCAGTAACCCATATGTTGGTCGTAAGAGGCAACAAACGGGATCGGGTGGTCCGGTTTGCTTACTTTTTTGACACATTTCATTGTAACTCAACTGCGTAGATCGAAGCTCATGCTATTGATCACTGGGTTTTCTGGTCCAAACTCGATCATATAGAAGCCCCGCCACGAAGCTAGAATATTGCTGAGGGCGGCTTTAAACAAAGGACAAACAAAAAAATCATCCCACCGACAGCACTAACGAGCCATTTAAGTAAACTAAGAGGTTGGTTGTCCTGCAGACGTCGTGCAAACAAATAATTTGTCTGTGCTGATAATTTGGCAGCGTCTTGGTATGCAGACCTGTTGCTACCGGTCTTGTACTGAGAGGCAGTTTGAACATGTTGGAACTGATCTTTCAGACTAATCTGTTCTGCTCTGGGGTCTTCTCTGTTGGGCGTCCAGAGCAGAATTAAATCGCATGTTTACTTATACCGAAACCGAGGGTTGTGATCGTTTCCATAACAAAACTCCAGAACGGTGGAATATTTCACGATAAAAATTGCCCTGCAGACCAGTCTGGTGGTAAAATGGTGAACTTTTGATTATATCTGGACTTATAAAGGTTTCATGACAAGCAGTCAGACCTTACTGATTTTTTTTTCAAGAATTTGGATATCTCATAAATTCTGAACAGCCTTATTTCTTCACTGATCCAAAGGTACCCAATGGCATCGCACAAAGTGTGACATAAATCGATATCTGTAAATCGCACCATGCGCCAACATCTAGGAGTGAGTGAATGAGTCCGTGAGTGGGTTTCGGTGAGTGAGTGAGTTCTGTTTGAGTTTACTTAATGCAATGAAATAATAATGCCAGATTCTTCAATGGTTATAAGGTGAAAATATTTGCTGTCAGCATATCTCTTTGTCTCACACGAGCAGAAATATAACACATTCCTTTACTTGGTGAACTCTAGCCTATTTCAGGTCAATGGGGCGTTTCAGAAACTATTTCCAATTAAACCTTTGAAAATACATTTGTGACCTTCACCATATTAGGTTTAACTCCATTTTGTATGTTGTTCCTTTCTAGCTAAATAGCTAAGAAAATCGGTACGTGTTCATAATGGACAATGGCTGATTACGACACGAATGACATGTGAATTTCAACTGCAACTCCTTGAAGCAAATTTACTTGGGTGTATTGGAAGAAATATCTTGCAACATTACAAATTACATTAGTTGAGGCAGAATTTGTAGTAACTTTTAAGAAGTAAATAGTTAAAACAAAATAATAATATGATATAAAAAAATAATATAATAATAAATAATGTCTGACTAATGCCACTACTATATATGAAGTCTACTTACCGTAACAAGTCCAATTTCATAGTCAGTCCAGAAGGAAGAAAACTGGATTGATCTGCTGGGTGTTTTCAGCTTCAGGTGCGTTGTGGCACTCTCCTCTTTATACAAAGGTGTAATTTTGCCAACGACACTCACTGATGTTCTACCATTAGTTGACCTTATTGGGTCAACAGAGCATGAGTTTTCAATGACTGAAGCAAGCGCGTTATTTCCTGGCTTTTCCACTCTCTGCACATTGATGTCAAATTCACACAGGAGCCCCTTGTCCCTGATGGCAGTGCCACAACCGAAGGGAACGGTGAGTTCCAGACCTATTGTACGTCTTTCACCTTCTTTTAGTGGTCGACTGCGGTTCTGCAAGATTAAGACTATTATCAAGCGAAAGGAATTTACACAGCATTTAATGCACTGAACAAGAATTCCAATACGTTTCATACAGATTAATGACTGAGTAGTGCACTCTTTCTTTCTAATATCTGGCAGACCAAACTTTCTTGTGATAAAATATTTACATAAACTACAAGAGGCACTCGCTTCTATATACTGTCTCAGTCTGCCTGAAGTAGATTATATGTTGATATGGTAAATGGTTGACTGTAGAAGGTAAGTATTTGTATGTGCATATTATACATTATCTTGTTTTCATACGCCGATGTTAATCAACCATACAATATGAATTTCCAGTGCGATAACAAAGTGTTATCTCCCATAATTTGCTGACGCGATGAATTTTCACAGTTAATTGTCATTTTGCTGCGGTTATATATGTACAAAACAGTGTATATTTAAGAGAATTTATATTATGCTTGATATTCTACTAAGCATGTGTTGAACAATAGGACCCTGGTATATATGAACACCAAATGTCAATGCAAGAGAATAACCACACATCAGACAGACTACATTTGCAACTTAGAGCAATATAGATGTGAAAATTGTAGATATTAGTATTAGAGTGTTGACAAAAAAAATCTTACAACAGAAAAAAACATGTCCTGTCCTACTGATGTCCAGTCCTACTATAATGATCACTGATGTCAGTGTTTCATTAAATCACTAATGGTAATGCACAGCACTTGTTTGAAATGTAAATGTAATAGGCTTCTCTGCCCAGTGACAGTTGAAGTTGGCTAGTGTTGGTATAGGACCTTGCGTTGTGTATATTATGTGATAATGGTAAAGTAGCCAACTTCAGATAGGCTCTATGAATCAGGCCACATTGATGGTAAAAACATAACAAATAGATAAGAGACACTCAATAATTTATTAACAAAACTTAATATAGTGAAATTCTCACTCCCTTAACCTAACCTAACCGATCAATCTAGCCCATACCTATTAACCTAACCTAACCTAGCCTAACCCCTACTCCCCTAACGAGACATGGTTCTGATTTCAGAGCTTATGTCCAAAAAAATACATATATTATTTCCTATGTAAAAATCAATGAATGTTGAAACAAATAACCCCCAAAAGCCTAGCTACTTGGTCTGGATTACCAGGACTCAAGCATCCGAAGTAAATGTCCACACTTCTGATGAACCCTTTAGAGGCAGGCAATGCATGTGCTGCACATGCCAGGCAGACCACGCCAACCTGCCGGGTGTGTTGTGGCTATGAATACTAGCATAGCAGAGAACACACGAATAACCCATGTTATATTAACCCAACCCCAAATGGAACTAAAATTCTACCCAAAATATCCTAAACTAACACATAAACAAAGACAAAAATTCAGACTTTACACTGTGTAGCATTTTGTAAAATTTTCAGACACTCATTCGTCTATTCGTAGCATGCATAAGCTCAATACTTTTAGAATATTTCTGGAAAGAGTATCGTAGCAACAATTAGAAATTTTGCAATAAATACAATACAGTAGTAATGTGATTTGTTTATACGAAATTGTCAAATTTTCAGCATTATGCCGTGACTGACGTAAAATCACGCAGAACGACAACGGCAATTATGTCTGGCTTCTACTCTTACTTACAATGAAAACGATAAAACATATAAGAGACTACAGATAGTCAGAATCATTGATTACTTACACCACATATGTATGTACAAACGATCCCTGAATCAAGGGAAGGAACCTCGCAAAATCCTGTGTACCAATTGCAAGCCAGAAAGGCCGCCATTTTGTAAGGAAGCGGTCAACGGTAGTGATGTCATAGTTGGCAATTTCTATCAGGTGAAGGTCGGTTGAATAAGCGTAAACACAATCACCATATCACCATTACACTTTCAGTATTATGATGTATATTTTGCTTATCGTTCAGATATCTTACATGAAACTAATGTCATTATCTACATTTAGTCTTGTTCAATATGATATCATACGCGGATATAGGGTATACGGTTTTTATTTTTGAAAGTTTTTGCTTGTTTGATAATATTTACATAAGAAATTGACATGTTGACATGAAAGTTAATCTGTCTAAAACCAAAATAGTTGTGTTTGGAAGGGGTCCCTCTGAAAATCCAAAGAATAAATTATGTTTTACTTATGGGGACAAGCGCATTGAAATTGCTGATAGCTATACTTATCTGGGTATCAAGCTCCATCGAAATGGAAGGTTTGTAACAGCAATTAAAAGTTTATGAAAATGCATCTAAAGCAATGTTTTCGCTGTTGAAAAAAGGTCGCAATTTGAATTTACCTCTAGATTGTCTGATATCAGCTTTCGATACTATGATAGTACCTATACTAATATATGATTCAGAAATATGGGGTTTTGAATGTCTATCGATAATAGAGAAAACTCTCTTAAAATTTCTAAAATATGCTTGTGGTCTTCGAAACTCAACTCCCAATGTCATGCTACATGGGGAATTAGGAAGATAAATTCTACTGAGCTTATGATGAAGCATGGAAACTTCAGACCACCAACAGAAACATCGACCAAGTTCAAGCAAGTATACAATGATGTAACCAGCCCAAACAAATCTTTATTAAGGGTTAGAATAAGTACCAGTAGCACAGTCTTGTCTCAACTTATAGAGTAGTCAGGATTAATATATTAATGATTAGGTTGACTGCATACCATATTATACTGAGTGAAGTTTATCATATTATCAATCGCAGGTTTTCATACAATGAGAAACATGTGGAGTGAGTGAGTTAATATTTATCGTCACATCGGCAATATTTCAGCCATGTTAACGAGTATCCCAGATAAGGTAGAAATAGCATGTAATCATAAAGCGATATTATTAAAGAGAACAATGCAGTATATAAGTGGGCTAGAGATCGTTAGCAACGCAAGTTACGCCACCATACTAGGGTCCATGGAGACTTACAATACTTCTGCTTCCTTCAAGGTTCTCAAGCTGGATTTATATCAGCCGGCTTCAGCTGCTAGCGATTGTAAGTATTGTATTGTTAGCAATTTATCTGAATACTACAAATATTCTACGATTAAAAAACGATGGTAAATATGAATTTTCTGTGATTGAAGTGGGTTTACATAACCTCTCGAAAAGAAAATAATATTACAGTACTGAAACCCCGTCAAGGGTACCGCCACTACAAATTACAGTAAATGTTTAAAATCTATAAAATATCCCCATGTGCATTAAATTTTATGAATCAAATCAATTTCTCGTAAAAATCAATAACATGATGAGAATTGATATTATTAAAAAGATCATTCATGGTTAGCGATTTTAAATAGTTATCCGTTGTGATGGAAAAATCAATTCAGTCAAGCAGGACATGCTTGACCGTGGTTCTCTCATCACAAGGGATACGAAATGGAGGATCCCCACCTTTCAATAAATATTCATCAGTATATCTACAGTGGCCAATACGACATCGTCCGAAAATGACTTTTAATCTGGACTTATAGCTCAAGGAGGTTTAACCGATGGTTGTTTCATTGCATGTAATTTATTATCCCCTCTGTCCGTCCGTGCAAATTCGTCTTTTCCGGAGCAGAACATAAAAAACGTTCAGTATTTCTTGACCAAACCTTGCACATAGAGTGGTCTGATGATGAGTAGGTGCTTTTGGTAATTTTAGATTTTTTAATGATATATGTTTTTGCGTTTACATGGCAACAACTTTAATTTCAACTGAATTTGGTGGTGGTCTTTGATAGTTTTTTATGTCTGAATAAAATATTTCGTACATTTCCATGGCAACAAGATTTACTTTGACTGAAATTGCTGGTACTGAACCGGAGCTGAACTTAAAAACCTTTCAATACTCTCCTTCCACTTTGTGGGTATTCAAGAAGCTAATGCCATAAATCAAGAGTACCACTCTATTTCCAACTTTACTGAGGTACATCAAACCGGTAAAGCATTCAGGCAGTCTTTTGCTGATACAGGCATGCTAGTATATGACTAGTTTACATATATATGTTTTCGTTAGATCAATGTGAAGAACAATATAACATATACTAAGCAGCAAAAGAAACGTCAGTTTGGAATTTTCCTTTGTATAAACATATAACTGTAAACTCATTTAATGTTTTGATTGTATATTTTTGACAGCATTTTCAACTTTATCTGAGCAAAGACATTCCTTCCCAAACTCAGAATTGAACCCAGGAAATTGTCTCAAAAACGCTACCTGATCTCGCTACCTGATCTCGGAGATTGTACGGTGTTCTCCTTGATTTTCATGCAACTCAGGCTGCACGTGCTGTTCACAAGGACAAGCCCTATAAAATGCACCCCCAAATCTGGTTGAAACATTCCCATTACAACTTCAGCAGGATGCCGCGACTCACGCCAGCTCAGAGGAACCAGGCGCTAGGAAGACTTGAAGTTGGCCACACTGCACAAGCCGTTGCAAATCACTTCCAGGTCAACGTCCGGACCATCTACAGGCTGCAGCAACGTTTCTGGGCCACCAACATCACAATTGATCGCCCCCGTACTGGCAGGCCAAGGGTGACCACAAGACTACAAAACCACCATATTGTGCGACAGCATGTACAGAATCCCTTCATGTAGGCATCCGAAACAGCACGCCAGACAGTGGGAACACATGGAAGACCAATCAGTACTGATACACTACGCCGACGTCATAACAGCGGAAACTTCCATTGCCATAGACCTTACCGTGGACCTATCCTCACCTCTCGTTATAGGCGTGAACGTCTACAGTTTGCCTACAACACCAAAACTCGCGATGAAGGCAATGGAGAAATGTTCAGTTCACAGATGAGAGTCGTACATCCCCTTTTTTGTACCTGGAATAAACTATTTGAGACTAGGATAAGCGTTGACGTTGCCTGGCGAAACGGGGATTGTGATACCACCACCAGCACCAGAGCCCAGCGTTCGACCCACACCACCACGCCTATCACCACGTGAGGAGGTCGAACATCAGCAACACCTCGATTGTAAAACAGCGGTCGGGGTGTGCCTCATTTGGTTAAAAATTCTTTAGCGGCGACGTACACCAGCTGGCCACGCCGCAGCCGCCGGCCCACAGGTTCAGGGCGAGCAACATGACCGTTTTCGAAAAGAAGCCTAGCAACCAGGACACGATGCTGACCAGGATCCGGGGAGGGCTTCCGCGGCTTTGCCGGCCATTCTCGCCAAGGCTTGGCCGAGCGATTTCAACTGTTTTTTTATCCAGTCTCTGACGTCGCCACCTTTTTTGGGTGGTGGTGGTGGTGTCAGTGTCGTACCGCCCGTCAGCGCTAAGATGAGGTTCGACATGATGAAGCCCAAAGCTGTCAGAATGCTGGCGATGGTGATCCCTTGTTCCCGGAACAGATTTCGGATCCTGTCAGCCAACGTGGTGTCCTCGTTCAACACTCGGTCGATGGTTTCTCTAGCACAGCTGATCTGCGATTGGAGGGCTTCCCGGGGTTCGAGGAAGCGGCTTCAAATCGGTCCGTCTCTCGTCTTTCAGGTCACGCAATCTTTTCTAGATGATATATTTCGTGGCTTCGTCGTCCATGATCCTGATTTTCCTTATCTCTCGAGCAATGTGCTCTTCGATTTCATTCAGTTTACCCATGTTGTTGACGAGTTCTCCGCGTACATGTTTCAAGGCTTCGTCTAGGCCGTACAGTTCCCTGAGGGGAAATTGGAAACCGGGCAAGGGTTCATCAGCATACGTGCGCAATGTATTTTCGATGTCGTCCGACGTTTCTTTGGCACATTGGGGCACGTCTCTCAGATTGTCTCCAGCAGTGATATTGTAGAGTCCAGTCCTTATGTTTTCCAGATCTTGGACGACCTTGGGCGGAAGTTGTTTGGGTCGTGTGCTGCCGCAATCTCGTAGGTTTAATTCGTCACAAACGAATTGGACGCAGTGTTTTTTCAACAGAGCGAGCGGTTTTCTCATGCGGGTGTTCATCAGATTGATCTTTGCATCCGCTCTCAATCGCAGTGTGCCCTTCCTATCGATCAAAAACTTGGAATAGTCTTGATACGGTGGCTCGACGTAATTTTTATCTCCTCTCAAAGCATTGTAATAATCGTTGACGGTCTGTTTTAAGAGTTGGTTGCTCAAGAAGTCGCTCGGTAACAACGTGTCTGTGTAATCATCATCGTCATCAAGCAATGGGGTTCTATCGCCCCCCAAATCGTCCATGGGAATATCGTAACCACCTTCAGCCATGGTTCTATTGAAGATATAAAAACATACTTTCAATATAAACGATGTCGTTGGCCTACGACCGAAAACTCGATCCTTTCCGAAGATTGACATCTGGAGAACCGTGAGCGAACAGGAAAACATGAAGTACCAGGGGATTTGTCCGGCCGAGTGTCTGTCGACTCTGTTGCGTGTGGGGTATGGTTTTGATCAAGTCGAACTCGCCGCGTTTGCTGAAAAAAACTCGTTTGGCGTTTGGGAACCCATCTTGCCACCCACTCGATTTCGAGTTGCTGGAGGGTCACATGCCATTTTACCAAGCTGCACTGGGCGACAGGCTGGAGTACGAACTCGCGATTAACGTGCAGCCACGTGATCGTGACGGAGAGCAGGGAGGAGGGTTGCTACACCATCGACAATATTTCACTGGACAAGGTGACGAATCCGGAAGTGGCTCAACACATTCACATCCAGTATTCGGGTACGTTAGCCATCCCGTGCTGCAAACAAGAGCGACATGCTGTGGAACATCAACCTGAACGTACCCGCGCAATCGATGAGGGGTATCTTGATCCTGCTGGTGGAAGAATTTTCGTTGTTTCGAAGGGTCACAAAAAAGTATTGGAACCCCGAGATCACTAAAGTGGAGATGACCGTCGAGGGCGTGCCCAACCAGCTCTTCAACCAAGGCATGTGCGCTTACCGTCAGTGGGACAAGATCAAAAGGTACCGGCGATCAACCGGAAATCAACGCGATCAACAAGGACCTCGGTCTCGCCTACATGAAGCTAGGAGAGTACCTGTCAACCAAGTACGCGCTGTGGCTGGACATGCGATCCACGGATGATGATCGACTGCACGGCAGCAAAGGGATCACCATCCAAATCGCCAAGAAGGCTCAAACCGTCGGTAAGTCAAACCTTCATATGTATGTGATCATGGATGCGCAGCTTAATATACAAAATGGAAGTTTCGTGCAGGCCATCTATTGATCTTGGATATGCTGGAAGGGTACTCTCGGAATGTGTTCGATCATATAGTTATTCCTTGCCCCATCGACAAAACCACAATGAGAGGTTAACCAACACGTTATGTTATAATCATGTCTAACTCATACGGAAAAACGTTCGTAAATGACGCGCATCACGCCGCCATGGTCGGCGGGCTGGACATAGGTTACGCTCGATTGAGCAAAATGATCACCAAACAACTGGCACCCAAACTCGATTTCAACCTGCAAGACATGGGCATGCTTGTGCTCGACCAAAGAGATCCTCGTCAAGCAAGGCATCATTCCGGAAAACATATGAAATAAAGAAAGTATACTAGGCACATAAAGAAACTGTGGATACAAAAATTTTAATCTAAATTTATCAAACCTGTGTAGACACAAAAGGATTCACACTCAGAGATTAGTGACATGTATCCAACATGAATGCACGTGCCACGTTCCGTGACGTCAGTGGGTTCGTCCTTGAGACGTGCAATATGTTGTTGCATGCATTCCGGGAAAGAGAAACAGAGCAAATGAATGCCACACAATACTGTCACTTTGTAAAGCTCAACCCCCGCCCTTGTGATCGTTCAAAAAAATTGAACGGCTATTGAAACGCATAGCATGCCAAGGCTCACGTCTGCACAACGTCATGAAGCCATCGGGATGGTCTGTTGGGGAATGTCTCAACGACAAGTGGCTGCACATTTCCACTGCCACCTGAACACCACTTCTGCACTGGTGAGACGCTACCAGAACACAAATGACGTCATTGATCGTCCACGTTCTGGACGTCCACGTGTAACAACGCCAAGACAGGACATATGGATAAGGGTGACCCATCTTCGCCACAGGTTTCAGACTGCAGTGATGACTGCCCAAACCACCCAGGACTTTGCCGTATCCCCCCCAACACAGTTCGACAACGTTTACGTCATCACAGGATCAGACCACGACGTCCCGCCATACGGCCTATCCTGACACAACGTCATCAACAAGCTCGCCGAATGTGGTGCCGAAATCATGTCCGCAGACCCTTGTTTTGGTGGAGAAATGTTGTTTTTACAGATGAGTCCAGGTTTAACATTTCCCATAGTGATGGACGTCAACGTGCCTATAGACGCGTGGGAGGACGTTATGCACAGGCCTGTGTCTTGGAGAGGAATCGCTTTGGTGGTGGTTCCGTGATGATTTGGGGTGGAATAACAGCACGCCAAAGAACTCCTTTGGTGATTGTTCAGGGCAACTTAACTGGTGTGGGCTACAAGGATCAGATTCTTCGACCTGTGGCAATTCCTTTTCTGCAACGTCATGGCCCTGGGTTAACATTCCAACAGGACAATGCCCGCCCTCATACGGCAAGGGTTGCTATGGATTTCTTGCAACACCACAACGTTGACTTACTGCCTTGGCCTGCAAATTCACCGGATCTCTCCCTGATAGAGCATGTTTGGGATGAAATGGATCGACGTCTACGCCGTGTTCCTCATCCGCCAGATAACGTCCTTGACCTGGCAACAGAACTTGGGAGAATCTGGCGTGGCATCCCACAAGCCTTCCTTGCACGTTTGATAGGCTCTATGCGTCATCGATGCACTGCTGTTCTCAATGCCAATGGCGAACATACCCGTTATTGAGCTTGTGACATGGTCGTTTTACCCCTGTCCCGCTTGTGGACTGGTGACGTCATTGTGAAAGACTTTTGTATTGAAATTCTCCCCACTTGTTATGGTCTCAAGATCCCTCCATTAAAGTTGATATGTACCTTTGACATTGTTATCAACTGGGATAATATTTTGACAATGCACAGTTTCTTTATGTGGCTAGTATCTAAAATCTATATAAAATGGCCACGGTCGCAATCATGCTCAGCGGGGCTTTAGTCAATGCCCTGGCCTTCTCCGGAAGTAATTACCATTTTTACCGATTACGAACGTCCAACGCCGCCGAGATTGAAGCGGAGTACGCGAAGAAACGCATGGAAAGAATCGATTTCATCAACGCCCAACTCCAACACGAAAACCACGCCCTTCAAACGTTCAAGGACGTCAACGACGCCATGCGACAATACTACCTGATCATGGGCAAACGGCTCGACCCCCAGTATTACACCCCTCCCAAGGCACAGCAATACGTGCTTCTGGGAAAAGCCAAGACTTGCGGGAAGAAATGCCGGATTGCCGAGGCATGGGAGAGACGGACGCCCAAATCGACATGCCTCGAGAACATCAAAACATCTTAACATTCATCGATCGCAAACATCAAATGCCCGTGCCTTACGTCATTTATGCCGACTTCGAATCGCTCATCAAATGGGTCGACCGCGACACGTCGCCGCCCGACACGAATCACAGTTTCATGTACAAAATGCACGAACGCCGAGCCTGCACGCCCACAACGCGTGCAACCTCCAGCTTAGAATAGATCCCCAAACAATCCCCATCCCCGAGGTGTTCCACAATTTGAGAGGGTACGATGCTCACTTGATCATGCAGGCCATCTCGAACATCGATGGCGATATCAAGTGTATCCCCCACAACATGGAGAAATACCTCTCCTTCTCTCTCAACAGTCTGAGATTTATCCATAGCGCTCAGTTCCTCCTGTCATCGCTCGACAGTTTGGTCAAAGCCAACGATACCTTCCCCATCACCGAATAATACACCGACGCAGCGACTCGGTCTTTGTTGTTACGGTAGGGCATGTACCTGTACGAGTACATGGATGACTGGCCCAACTACCCCCCATCGACTGCTTTTACAGCCATTTGACCAAGTCCCCTATATAGCAGGACGATTATGACCACGCCCAGAACGTGTGGGAGAAACTGGGCTGTCGACATTTGTGGGATTATCACGGCCTCTACTTCTAAACGGACGTCCTGCTGCTGGCCGACGTGTTCGAGACCTTCAGAACGACGTGTTTGCAACAGTATCAACTTGACCCCGCCTGGTACTACACCAGCCCCCGGTCTCTCGTGGGATGCGCTCTTGAAGAAAACCAGAGTTCAACTGGAATTGCTCACGGATTACGACATGCACCTGTTCATCGAGAAAGGCATGCGCGGTGGGATTTCCATGGTCTCCAAACGGTACGCGAAAAGCCAACAACAAATACCTGGAAAGCTACGACTCAATCAAGCCCACCAACCACCTCCTGTATCTCGGCGCCAACAACCTGTACATCTGGGCCATGAGCCAGTCTCTACTTATGGTCGGGTTCAAATGGGTGGACGATTAGATCGATATCATGAGCATCGCGCCGGATTCGAACAAAGGCTACATCCTCGAAGTGGATTTCGGGTATCCCGTGGCATTGCACACTGCTCACAACAGCTATCCGCTGGCTCCCGAACAGCTGAAGGTTAACCGAGACTGGATGTCGGACTATCAACTAACGTTGCTCGGGAAAAATAAGCTGGCCAACGTGGAAAAACTCATTCCGAACTTGATGCACAAGACCAAGTACGTGGTGCACTATCAAAATCTGCAACTGTACTTTTCGCTGGGCATGAAGCTGACCAAAATACGTCGGGTGCTGCAATTCGATCAAAGTCCCTGGATGGAACCTTACATTCGGCTGAACACCGAGCTGAGAAAACAGGCCACCAGCGACTTCAAGAAAAACCTCTACAAACTGATGAACAACTCGGTGTTCGGTAAAACAAAGAAAAACTTGAGAAAGCAGGTGACGGTCAAACTTGTGCGATCTCACGAGGAAGAAAAACTCAGGAAACTCATCGCCAGCCCGGCCTTCAATCGAAGCAAGCTATTCGATAACGACTTGGCAGCACTACACATGAACAAAAGCCACATCAAGCTCAACTGGCCCGTCTACGTTGGGACCTCTCGACCTCTCCAAACATCTCATGTATGACTTTTATTACAACCGACTCAGGCCACAGTACGGCGATCGATGTGAAGTGCTGTACATGGACACGGATGCACTGCTCATGGAAATTCGTACCGAGGACATGGTGAAACACAGCCACTTGTACAACACCAGCGATTACCCCCCAGACCACGCCCTACACAGCACGACCAATAACAAGGTCCTCGGCAATATGAAGGACGAATCGCCGAATACGTCGGATTGAGACCTACAATCTATTCGATTAGAAAAGCCGACAACGGCGAGATATGGCATCCACACTTATAGCTATGGGTAGCAACAGTTAACTTCGACGCTTTGGGAGTTTCCCGAGATCCCCAATAAAGGAAACTCCAATCGATGCATCGAGACAATTGAATATATGATAGCATGTATACATCATGGATAAGGTTAACTACAGCCCTCTGGCTTACTGGAAGCTAGCCAAAGCCGCCCGCGTCTCCGAGGACATCGACGATCGAATCAGCTGTGCCATCATGACACGGTCAAGACAAAGAACTACCGGACCAGGTCATCGTGAGGTATCTATACCAGCCCGGTGAACTCGAAGGAGGGGAAAACGTCGCACCACAGACCCATATGGTTTTTATGAAAACGTACCGCATAAACCGAGTGGACATCAAAGACGACAAACCGAATCTGTATTACTTGCAAGACGGACCGAGTAGGGGATCCGTCGAGAGGGAATTACAAATTGTCCCTCACGACACAGTATTACCCACTTCTTATTAAAGATTCATGGCAGACCCACTCCATAAAGTCGTTGCTGAATATTACTACTATGTTCAAAAAATCGAGAATTCACCCCTCCAATAACCCTTGCAACAAAAACTGTTCAAGAAACCACATTCAGTCAGCGTTCATGTATGAGCACTGGTGTGACATACATAATACATGGAGAGGGGGCTAACCATGTCAGGCCAGCGCTCATGTAGGAACGCTGGCGTGACATACATACATGGGGACTAACTATGTCAGTAGAACGCTCATGTAGGAACGCTGGCGTGACATACATACATGGGGGCTAACTATGTCAATAGAACGTTCATGTATGAACGTTTTCATGATCTATATACCTCCACTCACTCGCAAAAGTTTCTGTCGCTACCCCGACTCGAAATGCAAACCCTGGATTACGAGTCCAATGCTCTAACCATCACACTGGCGAAGCAGCTGATACTCTAGGATGGAGGCACATCGAAGGATGGTTCTCGCTAAAGCATCGCTTTTTTAAGGGGGGCTGGGGAACCTATTTCATAAAAATAAGCCTCTAAGCCGCATCTGATGCAAAAAACCCACTCTAGTACTACTACTGACAAGTTGATAACGACTTTAGTGGAAGAACTTTAAGCACCTAAGCACGCTAATAGTAGTAAAAGTAGTAAAGCTGTAACAGACACATTATCTGTGAAGACTGCAGAGACAAGGGCTAAATCTGAAGCGGCAAAAGCTGCTATGGAGTTGGTGACTTAGGAAACAGAACTTATGAAAAAGCAAGCTTCAATCTAAGCAGAGAGAACAATAGTGGAACGTACACAAATGTGCACTGTCTTGAAAACTAAGGTTAAAGCACTCGAAGAAGAGGGAAACTCACCGGTAGGTTTCATGGACGTCCCCATGGGTGATACTCTAGGCCCTCAAGCCAAACAAAGAAATATGTTTATCAGTTGCAGAAACAAGACAACAAGGATCACGGAAGTTATGAAGCACCCTTGTTCATACCTCATGGTAAACAAGTGCAAGACCCAGACGTGGTCATCTATAGACATGCACACACTCCTTTAAACTTACGTGCAGACCCACATATGCCTCAAATTGATGTGTCAAAAATGTTTCTCAGGAAGGAACTGTTATTACAGAGACTCACAAAATCCGATGACACACCAGAATCGTACATCATGTGGAGAAACTTAAGTGAGTGTTGAGTTGAGTTGAGTTGAGCTTTATGTCATATCGGCATTATATCAGCCAAATAGTGACGAGAACAAGCCTGCATTCATGAACAAGTCAAGTACAATGTGTAGATGAATTTTTTTTTTAAATATATATCTATTCATCACATTCTTCTTTAAAAGCAGAAGATGTCATAGCACCAAATCCAAAAGCATGCAATTCGTTGTTCACATTACAAAGTTATAATTTATGATACACGTCAATTCCCTCAGGTAGTTAACAATGAGATGCCCGCTCACTCGGGAAAACAGATCTTTCAGATTTCTTGCATCATAAGGTGCATCCCTTGCAGTCGAAAAGTTCACACAGTCAAGCAGAATATGCTTGATGGTGAAAACTTCATCGCAAGGGACACACATGGGAGGTCCATCCACATCCGTTTTCAGCAGATAGTCATGAGTAAACCAACTTTGGCCAATACGACATCGTCGTATAACTACCTCATCACGTCTTGACTGACAACCCAAGTAGGTATAACCAATTGTTGGCTTCAATTCATGAAGTTATTCTTCCTACTTGGGTGTCCCACCTATTTTGCTATGAGGTCACGAGTACAACTTTTGATAGTGGGTATGAAATCACTATACGGGATCGGCAATGGAGACAAAAGTGTTACCTGCTATGCCGACGTGAGCCCCGCCAACCAGCAGAGGACGATGTCGCATTGGCCAGTAGAAAGATCGTTGTTGAGTTCTAAGATGTCCAGGATGATAGGATGACTTGAAGAAACATTTTGAAGTGCTTGAAGGCAATATAATGAATCTGTAAAAAACGATGATGTTTTTGGAATGATTCTGCTGTTTAATATAAGTCAAAGCTGTGAAGATCGCTTTGGCCTCAGCAGTGAAAATGGAACTATTGACGGGAATTCAGGAGGAGACAGACTTGGATCCAATGACTGTAGCACTTGCAACTTGGCCATCATCCTGGATCCGTCTGTGAAAATGGATCTATGGGTGTTATACTTGGAACGTAACTGTTGCATTCCTGTTGGAACACCAAAGAATTTGTTTCAGACTTGTTGAGATATGTGTGGTTGAATTCTGATTCCGAGTGGTGGAACCAGGCTTCGCAGATTAGGAAACAGGTTTTCATAGACGGGGTTGAAAACGCAATTTTACACTGGATTGGACTCATTTTAAGATAATTTAGTGATACACTGCAGTGAAAGTTTAATGCGGCGTTATAACAGGGAAGGTTCGTTAGCCTCCCTATATAGACTGTCTACGGAGAGGTCCTACAAGCTCCCAGGCAGAGCCTCAGACCTTTGAGGTGGATAGAATCTAATTTTTCTAAATTGCTTTTGCAGGTTCCACTATGAACAGTGGAGCTGTAATCTAGTTTAGACACGACGTTTAGTTAGTGGTTGAAAGTCATTCAGTCTTCTTTGAATCTCGTCCCAAAGGTGTTCTATTGGACTTAATCAGGACTGAGTGCAGGCCATTGAAAGGATGCCATGTTGTCTTAGGAAGTCCAGTGTTGCTCTGGCATTGTGGGCACAAACGTAGTCTTGCTGGAAGATGTGACTTCTGCGACGTTCAAAATTTGGTACAAATGTGGTCTTAGGACTTCGTTAGTATAGCAAGCAGCTGTCACGCCATCATTCGTCCTGGACCATGATTCTGAAACACCACTGCCAAACTCTCTGGTTCAGATCGATTGCACCCCACACCAAGATGCTTGGACCATGCCGAGAGTCTCTTTCAACAATACACACATTGTAAAACCGTTCCCCATGCCTTCGCCATACTCTTACTCTGCCATCGGCTGTGGAAACACAATATCGGCTTTCATCAGAAGAAAGCACAGTTCTCCATTCTCGATAATAACGTCAATTTCGATGCTGAGTTTCCCATTGCAGTCGGTTTGGGCGGTAACGAGCGGTGAGGACAGGACCACGAAATGGCCTGTGACAGCAGAGGTTTCTTTCGCACAAACGTCGACGCACTGTGTCGGCACTAATGTCTCTTGTGACTCTTGCAAGCTGTTTCAGTGGCTCTGGTGACGCGATCCTGCAGGTGATTGCGCACAATCTGTCGGTCTTGACGTTGTGATATTACTGCAGGTCGTCCACTGGGTGAACGGTCTGGGATGCTTTTTTTTTTAGGGGGGGGGGGGTTGTTGTTTTTTCATGAAAAAATAAAGTCTTCCATCATAACATTCGTTACATAATGACACATACAAATACATGAATATAATCATCCAACATATCAGGCTGTGACACAGTTAAACCTCCGATATATAATGGTGTATAGGGTGTTGTGTCATATCCAACATATCATGTTTTATCAACGTGCACAGCATGCTGTATTCAGTGTTGTATCTGGCCTCATATCAGACATAGCATGTTGTATATGGGTCACAACCAACATATGTTGTATATTGCGCAACTTCCAAAATAAGTTGTATATAATGTCATATCTGATATATCATAAGTATATAGTATTACATCCCATATGTCATGTTGTAAATAGCATCATATATGAACATATCATATTGTTTATAGCACCACATCTGACATATCAAGCTGTATATTGTGCCACATCCAACATATCATGTCGTATATTGCATACACATTCAACATATTTTGTTGTATACGGCGCCACATCTGACATACCATGTTGTATATAGCGCCACATCTGACATATCATACTGTATATAGTGCAACACCCGACATAGCATATTGTATACAGTGTCACAGCCAATCTATCGTGTTGAACATAGTGTATTATCTGATATACATTGTAAATATGTCTTATCTAACATATGTTGTATATATAGTGCCACAATTATTCTGACATGTCATGCTGTGTCTTGTGTCACATCCAATGTGTTGTGTTATATACTGAAAGGCAAAAGAAACGTCGTATGTAGATGGGGTAGTAACTGGTTGAATGGATCACTCTATGGTTATAGGAAACAAGGACACAATGAAAAGATAACAGAAGTTATTTTTGACAAACATTTGTTTATTAAGGCCTTTGGTGTTGTTTGTCACATCCTATTCACCGATGACGTCACTGGAAGGAACCGAAGTCAATATCGGGTGTGACCACCGTTTGCATTCACAACTGTAGCACACCTCCTGACCATAGAGTGCACGAGGCGATTCACATAGGCCATAGGAATCCGAGCCCACACCCTCAGGAACACTGTGCGTAGTTGGTCCGCAGTTGTCCGCAGTTGTTGTCATTGAGGCATCTTTGGATCTCATCCCACAAATGCTCTATTGGGTTGAGGTCTGGGCTCAGGGCTGGCCAAGGCATAGTTTCCACATTATGCTGCTGCAGAAATGCTCTAGTGAGTCTGGCAGTATGTGCACACGCATTGTCCTGCTGGAAAACATGACGCCGATGACGTGCAAAAAACGGCACAACATGGGGTCGTAGGACTTGGTCGATGTACCGTGCAGCTGTCACACCATTCCCTCTTCCTGGACCGAGATTCTGGAAGATAACCGGACCGATTTTCTGGTTAAGGCCCCAAACCATAATGCTCTGACCACCCCAAGCGTTTCTCTCCATCACACACTCATCATTGAAGCGTTCTTCTCTGCGACGCCAGACCCTAGTCCTCCCATCAGCCACAGATACGCAATAGCAAATTTCATCGGAGAAGATAACAGTTCTCCACTGTCTCTGATGCCAGTGTTGTCGCTGTTGTGCCAAGTGTAGACGTTCGCGGCGGTGACTGGACCCAGGTCAGGACGTCTACAGCACAGGTTGCGGGCTTGAAGGCGTCGCTGAACTGTGCGGTCACTGATTGCTTTTTGGTGGGTGCCAATGGTGTTTCGAGCTGTCTCTGTTGCCATGTTGAACCGGTCTTGCAAGTGGTGACGGACGATCTGTCTGTCCTGGCGGCTGGTCGTTACGAGGGGACGACCACTACGTGGACGGTCATCTGTGCTGTTGGTGGTGTTGAACCGTTGACGGAGACGTTACAGAACAATTGAAGTCACTGGCGATGACAGTAGCACGTTGACCTGCGTGGAGACGTCCAATGGCCTGTTGTCGTTGATCCCTTGTTAACCTCGGCATAGCTGCTGTAGTCAGGAAACGACTAAAGGATCGGTAGTCAAGCTGGGAATTAATACCCTGTATGCGCACAAGATGCACGTGCAGTGTGCTTTCAATGTTGCGTTTGGTTGAGCTGTTCCTTGTCCAAAAACAGTGAAACTTTTTGAAACCATCCAAAAAGTTGGTGTGTTGTACAAACTTATCATCTAGTGTTCGAATCATGTTTTTTAAATGATGTTTTCAGTCATCAAGTGACAACTAATTAATCAAAATACATCCTTGATACCAAATCCATAATCTGAAAAATTCTTTTGCCTTTCAGTATATATTGCGCAACATCCGGCTTATCGTGTTGTATATTGTGTCTTATATCCAACCTATAATATGTGTTCCCAAAGTTACACCAGTGTCATTAACTAACTAGTCAATATATAACTAAAACAAAGATAAATTTTCTAAAGGGGAAACAGATCAAGATTTTACAAAAGAAGCGGTTGCTGCATACACAGGTCAGGTTTGAATACTGGGAAGAATGGATGCCATTTATTAGCAAATTTCTTCATTTTATTCTTCCTTTTGGCAATGAAGCTTTCAACAGAAAAAAATATCTTTTAAAGTCTTTATAAAGTTATCGCATTTTGGAATGTTGTTTTTCAAAGAAGAGACATAGATCTGTCTTTTTGCTGAAATGATTATATGATTAAGTAATGGGTTTTTACTTAAGGAGCCAAAATACACCAAATATTTTGTCAAATTGACTTTTTGTATCAAATAAGTGTTAATCCAAATTTGAAGATCCTTCCAAAACTTCTTAGTTTCACTACATTCCCAGTAAACATGGCACAAGTTTTCACCTTCATCTTTACAAAAGCTGCATGAGGCGCTCTGGATAAGGTTCATTTTTTAAAGTTCCTTTCTGGTATAGATAATACCGTGTAAAAATTTATATTGGAACTCTAAGAGTTTTACATCATTAATGTCTTGTCTGTAAGACTTAAAAATCATTGGCCAAACACATTCTCCCATTTCTGACACATATGAGGGTTATTATTGTTAAATAACAATATATCATAAAATAATCTTGATCCTTGTAATGATTTCATCAAATTCTTTTGATAGGAGTTAAGATTCATGTCATAGTTATTTATACACCTGTGATTTGTTATTGTATTTTTCCATCATATCTATGATCTAATTCTGTCCCTTTTATTGCATATTTACTTTTTAAAGATCCAAAAGACATCAAACCTTCTTCATCACACATGTCTTTGATGGTTAATAGTCCTTAATTGCCCAATGACTGATATAATGATTTTGGTATTTAAAATTATGATTAAACCATAATGGTTGTGCTAAAATTTCATCAGTGTTGTTTTCCTCTATGGTAATGTTAGTACAATACATGTTCCATGCTTTTTAAACATCTTTCCAATATGGATTATGAATATCAGAAATATTATAGAAATTAGCACCAAATTTCATGATATCATGTGACGGAAAATTGCATGGATTACATATTGATGATTTTCTTAAATAAAGTCTCAAAGTGGATAGTTTCAAGGCATTGATAAAGGTTTTTATGTCGATCATTCTTAAACCCCCATGTATATAATCTTTTTTTCAAGGTACTTCTCTTAATTTTGTCAGTTTTGTCAGTCCAGATGAATTTGAAAAATATTTTATCAAGGGAGGTAACAAAATCTTGGGGTAGGTTTGGTAAAGTATTGAAAATATGAACAAATTTTTGACCCATCAACACAACTGTTCAAGACGTTAGTGAGGCTGTTAAGTTTGACAGGATGCTGTCTTGAGGGACGCCCAGATCCTGGTGGAAAATATCAGACAATGTGGAACCTACCCGTACTTGAAATTGTCTCTTGTTAAGAAACTATACTCCTCACAAAAAGTTAAGCAACACAAATTTGTAGTCTCATCACATATTCATTTATTGAAACTGCAAATCATGGAATGATGCAATAGAAAGATGAAACATATGTACACACGATTAACACAATGTAATGAAATGGTATTGAGCAATAACAGACTTACAAATCACCAAAAACATGTACCAGCGAAAGAATCGTGCAAAATGTGCTGCATTGATGGAGCATATGTTAAAGTCGGTTCAAGTCATTTTGGACAGTGAAGCAGTGTTCAGTAACGAGTAACGTGTATGACCACCATGAGCACAAATGCAAGCTTCTACACGTCTTGCATTGACCAAATGAGCCTTAAAAGTTGCTGTTGTGGAATGTTCTGCCATTCCCTCTGTAACGCCTGCACAAGGTCATCCAGAGTCGGGGGGTGAACATGGAGGCCGTAAACACGACTTCCAATAATGGCCCAAGCATGTTCAATGGGATTAAGATCAAGTGAACTTGCAGGTCAGTCCATATGCGTGATGTTGTTGATCTAAACAACATCGTTAACAACTCTTTCTCTGGCGTTATCATCCATGGACGGGCATTATCATCCATAAAAATGAAGTTAGGACCCGTTTGTTGTGCCAGAGGTGTAGCAGAGGTTTGTGTGAAGAGTGGGGCACATTCATGCCACACATTTTGCATGTTGTTTCTGAGGGTGGTTGTGTTCGGGTGATGTTGTCAATGTTATCAGATAAATCAATTTGACAGTCACTAAAGACTATGTATTTTTTGAATATTTACCTTTCAGTAACATGTCGGCAAAAATCGCCCTCGATATTGATAAAGATATTACACTGAAAATACGTGTTGCTTAATTTTTTTGTGAAGAGTATAAGATATGAACTGCGGTAATCTGCCCCTCAATCCAAATTCATGTCAATCTTTTAAGATACCGTGTTTCCACGTTGCATCATATGCTTTTTATAATTTAAAAAAATAGATACAGTATGTTGTTTGATTGTAAAGGGGTGATAATGGTATTGTGCCACGAAGGAGATAGGTTGCCGGTTGTCCAAATGTCATCAAATATATTGAGTAGTGTTTCCAAACTTGAATCAGGGAGGTGTTTGAGGACCTGATAAAGTTACATAAAGATAATATAATGCAGGTTATAATTGATGCCATAAACGGCGGGGATTGTACTGGCAAACAAGAATAAGTTGGACCGGCGCAGAGAACGCGTTTGCAAGAAGTAGGCGGTGCACGGCAATGAGCAAACCCATTCGGTTTGTGAAAGGTGGAGCAGATGTAGGCAAGTGCACGTGCAGTGCAGGACGATGAAATAGAATCCGCGCGTAGCTGCACACGCCTTTCTCATAAGACTCTGACGTGGTCGGTGTAGCAAGTCGGTAATATTCGGATAATAGATATATATTTCGAGAGAATTAAACATGTCAAAGTTAGGTAAGCATGGACAGATAATATACTACAAATAAAAAGTATGGGAACACAGATCGTTTTACAAAGAATATTATTCGCTTTTTTTTCTTAACAATTCTATTTCTTTAAAAAAAAAAAGAAAAAGATGATTAATACCATACTACAAACAAAAAATATGGGAACACCCTAAAATTTGACAGTCACATATAAACTTAAACGTGGTGAGGTATTTTATACTCTAAGATAAATGCAACTTTTTGTGTGCTTAATGGGTACTTTAAACGACATGTTAGAACATGCAGTGAAGCAGCCGATTCAATATTCGTTGAGCTTGAGTGAAATTAATCATTGACAAAAACAGCGAAAAAAATGGGTACTGAAACACACCAGCCGGAACAGACCCAGGTTATATGTGAGACACAGTCAGGGTTTAGATAAGAACATTCACATCTTGATAATATACTACAAACAAAACGTTTGGGAACACCCGAAAATTTGATAGTCGAATATAACCTTAAACGTGGTGAGGTCATTTATAAGGGTTCAATGCAGCTTGAAGTTCAGCGTGTCTTTCGAGAGCAATCCATTGCTTGAAAAGAATTCCCATGTTTCTAGAATTTTCAATCAGCATTTTCATGACTAGATTAGACATCAAGGGAGAAAACTCACTGAGAGAGCTGTTCGCTCAGCAGGCTGTTGGATAATAGGTGTGAAAAGATTGATCTCATCTCTCATACATCAATGTGTGAAAAAAATCAGAGGTAGGAATGGATCTCCAAAAATGGCTGATCTTCCAAATGATCGTCTCAAAGAAAGTCCACCCTTTACTTACACAGGACTGGATACCTCGTAAACGAGAGGATGTTATGCCAAATCTAAGAGATGGGTAATCGTGTTCTCGTGCATGTTTACAAGAGCAGTCCATTTGATGATATGAGCTTTTATCAATGAGATTTATAGCAATTCGAAGTGAAGAGAAGCAACTGCGATCGGATCAGATCGAGGTGCAAATTTCATTGGTTCTGCCAGTGAGTTGAATATTAATGCCAGTAACATTGACGGTGAACATGTGAAATCCTTCATGAAAGCCAACGGAATTGATTGGATTTCATTTCACTCATTTTCAGTAACACTAATGGCTGAGGTTAGTGCAATATTCAACAGACGTTCCATCGTTAGCATATCCGCAGATCCTGACAACCCCAGTGTATTGAGCCCTGCAGTATTCTTAACTCAGAACTCTTCACCTGTGTCCAGCGGAGAGTATCATCCTGTAGATACGAGACAATTATACAGAGTTCAGTGGAAGAGAGTGAAGCAATTAGCTGATATATTCTGGGCTCGATGCAGGTCAGAATATTTGCATGCAAGGTGCATACGAAGTATTTTAGTATCCATTCCCAAGGAAGAGTACCAGGCACTTACCTCTGTATAAACATCATAATCCCCTTTCTCGCCGACATGCGTTCATTTGCTAAACGCTGTACAAGCCTATGATAATGATTAGCAATTGTTATCAAAACACTTTAAATACTTCTTCTGATTGATACTAAAGGTGGGATCTCTCGTAAGAAAAGCTAACATTTGCTCAGTACTGCTAAATTGGTTGAAATAATATGTACAGTGCGATTTTTAAAAGTACAACACACATGTGCGTCTCTCGCTGAATAAGAGGTGCTTTCTGTTGACGACTGTATGTGGCTCTCGCTGTGAGAAACTGCTAATTACCTGCCCCATAAACACGTCACTCGCTGTGAGGAGCTGATTAATTTGCCCCATATATGCGTCTCTCGGCCTTAATGAGTTAAGGGTAATTATAAGTCGATACTGTACAGGCAACTCTGCTCTGTGCAGATTCATGTGAATGTCGAAGGATTTCGATGCTTTTAGGTCCAATAAATGTTGAAAGTACAATGCTTTTTGGCAATGGTCACTTTAAAGTCTGTATGAAGGTGCATGGATTGTGCATACGTTGTCGATGACTTCCGCTATTCATATGAATGCTGAACAAATCACCAGTAGAGGACTCAACATTCACCCCTCCCGAAAACGATATTTAGAGAGAGCGGTAAAGTGTTTCAACTCTCCCCATCTAAAGGGGAAATGTACATTCAAATATTTCGTATTTCCTTATTTGAAACAAATGGTTTATTCGAATTAGTTGATATATATGTTGGGAAACATACACCTAATAGACACCTCAAAACACTGCTGGTGACATCGTTCGCTGACATTGTTCTAAGTGCTTGTTACTTTATGAATCAAAGGGCGAATGATCAATCTATTCTGCTGCTCTTAGTTTTGACTACAATATAGGTTTGCATATCTTTTACACAGGTATGCAAACGAACGCTGTCCTGACATAAATTCACTTGTTAAATGTAAGTAAACCGGAAAATAGATTTTTCACCTGTTATGAGAGTGGTTTTGTTTTGTATTTTGTATTTTCACATTAGTTAAGTGATAGTTATTATGGTCACAATGTTTAAAGTTTTGAATGTGGGTTTTCGCTCGCATCTCGCATCATATATGTTCAATGGCAATAGTATTTGTAGCGGTACGCCTTTTGAGATAGCGCTTCAGAGTTGCCTCCCTTGGCTAGCTTGTTAATCGTGTTGATTTCGTCATGTCGTGGAGTTTTCCATGGACTTCCATAACGTTCTGAGAGAATAATGATGGAGCCTACCTTTGCTGGAATGCTCGACAACTGTGTAAGAGCTATATAAAGGCTGGTTGTTGAGTTGTGCGAGGGGACCAACACATACCTTGATTAATACACATCTGTCTGCCATCGTTAGGTCGACCAACGTTACAAGACCGACCGTCACTACAAAAATGACTTGGTTTCCTGAAATCTGGAAACCATCCGTATACTGGGTAAATGGGGAATCCAGTTGGTTTCCATTCACTGAAACTGAGTAACTGAGTTTCCAACTAGATTCCATTTTGGATTCTTTGATTTTTGCATTTCAGTAAATGGAAACCAACAAGAAACTAAGGTTATAGGTTTCTTGTTGGTTTCCATTCCTTGAATTTGCAATTGAAGGGTTCATGAAATGGAAACCAACATAAAACCAGAAAATGTAGTTTCATGTTGGTTTCCTGTGCACTGTTTTGAACTGAGTAACTTAAAATTTGCATGTATTTGGCATGAAGTTGACCATCCTGGCATCCAGTTGGTATCCATTCATTGAAACTGGGTAACCTAGTTTCCTAATAGAATCCATAATGAATACTGTAAACTTATAGTTCCGGTAATGGAAACCAACAAGAAACTATGGTCATGTGTATACTGTTGGTTTCAATTCCTGAAACTTAGTTTCGAAGATTATCAGTAATTGCGTAGAATAATTATGAGGTCTTAAAATTCAAAATGAATATGCCTGGGGAAGGAACAGCAGATTTACATTTGAAAGAGTACGTAATTTGTAAGATTGTTTAAATGAACAAAAAAGAAAGGTTACCCCAAACAGTTGTTGACGCATTGGTCAACTTTATATTTACCTGTTTTTGTTGAACCAAGTTGTTGAGCGTTTGGAAAGAACTGATATTGTGGGACACCAAATCACTATACTGTTATAATTTTGATATATATGACACATGAAGCGTTTCACTTTTGTTCGACAATAACTGTGAAGTTTGACAAGCTTAGATGAACAATCCTCAGTTATCAAATTTTATCATTTATTACAATCTCAATTGTTATTAAATACCAATTATTTATCGCCATTTCATATCATGGGGAATTTTGAAAATCTAAATAGATGGATGATATTCTACGATGAGTAACAATTTTCACTGTAGTAATGAAAAAGCTTAAACGTCAAAAAGTGAAATTTGAGGGAAAATCTCGGTTTAATTATTTTTGCTTTAGAATGTGAAGGAGTATAAGCATTTAGGAAGTTTAGTATAATGTAATACAAACAATTGTCAATCCGGTACATACATTACGTATTTCTCAATAAGTAGAATATAAGGGAATTGTACTATGGATTGAGGTTGTGAGTAATGTTTACCATTAAAAGCATTTAAAGTTAGTATAAGCTTTGATAGTGAGTTCAAGTACTTGACAAACAATCAGTGTTATTTCATTTGTAAGTCGAGGTCTGTGTGTCGGCTTCCTTGGTGTTGTCTCGTCTTAACTGGCACCTATTATCAAAACTGAATTGCTGTAGAAGTAATGAGTCTGTAATCCGTGGGCACGTCTGAACTCGTGACATTTTATAAAAGCAATGTTTTTATGTACTGAAGTTGTCATTTTCGTCTTTTATGTCTTGAAATCACAACCAAATTGGGTCAGATAATGTTTTCATACCTGCCAATCGAAAAGGGATTAGGTATTTGTTATTACCCACAATGCCCCTACACACAATTGCCGCCATTTTGTCACTTGAACTCATGAGAAGTTGTTTTGAAAGTGGGCCAAAGTGTCTCCCGTTTTTAACACAACAAGGAACCCAGCACAATGAATTATTCCTTCGATTGTCCATGTTATCTGAATCAAGAAAATGTCAATGCGAGTTGCACTAGAAGCTTTGGAGGCTCGGGTACGTAAAAACTTGAAAACAGGACCAGTCGTCGATCGCGGAGGGAGAAAGGGAACATTCAACGACCATGTCAGGTACAGTGTAAATTTCTTGAATTAAGCAATGGCTCATGTTATGTGTAATGTTTAATGTACATAGGTAGCTATGACAAAAAATATGAAATTAAAGGAACTTGATCGAACTCGATAAGCAATTGCGTGTCGAAATGTTGGCAAGAGATATGGCTTCCTTTACTTAATCAACTCAAGAACATATGAAGAACTCGATTGTGATTTTGATCAGGTCACATACGACTAAATGGTCCATTATCGTAATGTATGAAATATTGTCTTTGCAAGAACAATATGAACCACAAATATATCCAGCAATGTCACGACTCAAGATAACTTCCAAACGTATTTAGAAGTATTCGAATATTATTGCAAGAAATCCAATGATTGGAAGTTCTATTTTAAAGTTTGTTATTGAAAATTGCTTTTGATATTTGTACCACTGAAAACAATTCAGTGGGGGATAGTGAGTCATTCGCATTCATAGGAATTCTCTGACCAGATTAGTGCATGGTTAGAGTGAAGTTTCAAAATTTCTCTGCCTAGTTATTAGAGTTACAAGACAGCCTATGACAAAAAAATCGACAATACTTTTCAGCCAACTTTTAAGACTATATTTATCATCATACTGCAATGCTGTTGAGTGGATAAATTGTCACCATAATATTTTTGGAAACTGTTTTTAAATAGGTTTTCAAGTCAGTATAGGATAGATTACTGATGTATGAGGTCATTTAAGTTAATCATCTGATGTAAACAATTTTACACTTAGAATGTCAAGATATTTAATTCTGAATGAAGAGATGTGGATTTTGTTAGATCCACAAAAGAAGTTTGCAAAGAAAGTTGGATATATAGAACGTTTAATAGGATATGTTGGGGATACATTGATGTACATTGTCAACCTAAAATTATATGAACTTGTTAATTTTGCTTCTTTTGATATTAGCATATCTACACCTTGCAAATTTATATTTATTCTTCTATTTTCATGCCTTATTGTTATCAAGAGTACAAATCACTTAGAAAGTTCCTGATTTTTCCCTTAATTTCTATATTTCCAGCATTCCATTGGGGCAGTGTTGGAAAAACTGAAGATGAGTAACTGATCTTGACCTGCAACAGCTATGTGTAATCCAAACCCTTCAGTAAATGATGTACATAAAATTATCCAAATAATGTAAATCCTATGAATCAGAACAATACATAAAAATTACACAACCACTATTTTCGTAACTTCCAACTGGAAATATTTTCCACTTATACACATCTCCTTTCAGAAGCAGTTTGGCGGTTTTGGACGAACAATAGGGTTCGTTCACCTAGAAGACAAAGAAGTGGGAAAGCAGAGGCCTTTGTCCGCAAAGAACAACAAAAGATTCAGATGTGTAAGTAAATTCTAATCGTTCTCAATTCTAATCTTACACAGGTTAAAATTTAAAGAAAAACCTTATTTGAAAAAAAATCAAGTTAATGTTATTTCTTGAAAATGTACACTGATATTCCAAAGAACTTTCAAAATAACCACTGTTTAATACGTGCAATGTATAATTAGAAATATGCAGCTAAAAGAGTTTTAAATAGTACATAGTAAAGCGCCAATGTACATTATGGTTTGGTCTGGACATATTTCACCTTGCACACATCAATGAACAATTTATTAACAATACCCCACTAAATAGTAGCTTCAAACACATTGTCAATAGCGGTATGAGATATTAGTTATGGAGGTCCGCCTATGACCCCATTCAATTTCTTGTCTGCCAGAATGACCCCACATTATTTATTTTTAAAACCCAAATATTTCTTTTCACATTATTTTCAGAATAATGGATAATTCGTAGTTCTATACATATAATATCAAAGCATTATGCATGTAACATTCAGAAAATAAGTTATAGCTTTCACGTAAGAATTTCTCGGAAATATAGGCAATGATAGCATGAATTTAGTGTGCATTCCTAAGAAATGTTATTAATTCAATGTCAATGTTTCCTATAAGTCACAACTGTTATTTAGTGAAAGAAAATCTTTTTTGTCAGTCATCAAATGTCCAACACAAGCTAAGGAAATACGTCCTTCTGTCGCTTGTGTCTCTACTCTTACAAATTTCATTAAGTTCTTCTGCGATTGAAACTTTCGTCACTTTTCAGGTCAAATGATCAGTTTTCATTTATTGAACTTCATGCTTATTGGACAGTGGTTACAGTTTAGTTTTCTTCAAGCTTAAGGAATATTGGACAGTTTTCCAGCTAGCGATAGTGTTGACGAATGCTTGTTTGTACTGATTGTTTATTGTTTTCTAACTTTCAGAAGCTGGAAAGCAGGAGGAAGGTCCTGACAACGATTGACTGGCCGGAGAAGAAACAGAAAGTTATTCCTCTCTTGGGGAAAGAGTTAACATTTCTCAAATTGGAAAACCAAATAATATGGATTCATCTACATTGATGAATTTAAGAAAACATCCCATACTCACTGCTATTTATTCCCTTATTGCTTTTAATTATTTATGCATTTTGAAAATTCAGTTTTTATTAATGTGAACATTCCAAATATCAGTTGTTTATCAGCAAATTGTTGAATGTAAATAAAGCTATCATGACTTTGTGTTTTATTCTGTTATTTGTCATCCTGACGGTTTACCATTGTGCAATTGTATAAAATACCTGATTTGGTATGCGTGTTGCATGAAGCACAACCTCTTTTCTGGAGGAGCGGGTAAGGGGCCAGCACAACAGATTCAGTTTCATGGAAACCAGGTTATAAGCTGGGAGCTAGGTTGGAAACAACAATAAACTAAGCACCAGCAGGAGCCTCCATGAACGAGTGGGCAAAGTCCCGACATGGATACTATCCAGATACTGGTGCAAAATGTAGTTTCAGTTTTAATGGAAACTAGGTTATAACTTGGAAACTAGGTTGAAACCTACAACTAACTAAAACATGTAAAGCAGGTTGAAACCTACAACAAACTAAAACATGGAAACCAGGTTGAAACCTACAACAAACTAAAACATGGAAACCAGGTTGAAACCTACAATAAACGGAAACATGGAAACCAGGTTGAAACCTACAATAAACGAAAACATGGAAACCAGGTTGAAATCTACAATAAACGAAAAAACGGAAACCAGGTTGAAACCTACAATAAACGAAAAAACGGAAACCAGGTTGAAACCTACAATAAACGAAAAAACGGAAACCAGTTGGATCCAGCTTGGAGGAGTGGGTAATGAATCGCACTGGAAACCAGCCGGAAATGGTGCAAAATTCAGTTTAAGTTTTCATGGAAACCACAATGAAACTATAGGAAACTACATGGAAACCAACTGTAAATGGTGGTTTCCATGTCGTTTCTTCTCAGTTTCAGTGTTCCGGAAACCAACTTATTTTTGTATCGCGTGCTTGTCTATTCAACTGCTGTCATTGAAAACAACCTTCAATCAGTATATCTGTTCTCACTGTGAATGTGAAGCGTCTGACCAGTGACTTAACATCTTATATTAAACATTTCTAGTGTCATTCATTGTAGCTTGCTCATTGTTTGTTCAATATATTATTGAATATTAGACTTGTCTGTGTTCTATTTTGCTGGTTCAAAGGGGACTTTTAAACCTTTTGTCACGGCAAATTTAACCGTAACACACATAAAAATGTGACATGTAAGCAATCAGAAACATTCTGACAATTTGCAAGTTGTATTATTTTGAGAAATTGATACACAATGTGCTAGTCCAGACTGGGTGTACGGTGACTATTATGACAAGCCTGTGCGGCTTATGTGGTCCCTGCAATCCCTACCACCCATTTGCCCAGTGCTGTCTGCGCCGATCACCCAGTCTGCTGATGACTACATACAATTATCTAGATCAAATTTTAATTTACATTGTGGTTTCGGAATCACCCTGCAAATCATCACAGGCACCAGCGCGCACGCACGCGGATGCCACAGCGGGTCCTTGTGAGAATAGTCCTTCAACATCGGTCTGAATGTCTTGTATCTGTAGTCAGGCAGATTACACAGAGTTACCTCCCTTCCCTTGTAGGGAATCTCTAGTCAACGAAGGTTGACTAGTTGTTCTTGTCTGGTACTTAATTTTAATGAGTTGAATTACATCTGCTTATCTCAGTTATTACTGTACGCAAATGGGCCTAATTCTGTATGTTAATGTATGGCGGTACGTAGCATTGGATTGTGAACATATAGGCATTTAGTTAAAACAATAAAGACATTGTTGTTTTAATTTTCAATTGTAATCTGTCAATGACGTAAATTTACCTAAAGTATGAGTTTGAAAACATATCGTGTGACTTTCATTGGATGGATGGATTCAGTGTTCCAAGTAGCAAGACTTGTTGCTGGAGCTCTGATCTCATGGGCTCAGATTCCTCATGCGGGTGTAGACATTTTGCCTGGATATCTGCTACAGGGATCACAATAAATTCAATGAAATATGAGTGTTGATTGGAAAGGGCCCAATAAGAGTTACGTCCCGGACCCTCATAGGAAACAAATCATATTATATTAGTATAACCGGTTTTTTATCGTGTTGGTGACATGGGGTATACAGACAATCCGATTAACCATTTCCTTTTTCTTAATATTTGGTATTGAAAACAAGAGTGTATTTCATTGTAAACTTCCACAATAGCTTACATTATCCGAAAAAGCTTCCTTCTGTAGTGTGCTCATGTTGTTGATTACTGGATTGTCTGGTCCAGACTCGACTATTTACAGACCGCCTATATATAGCTGGAATATTGCTGAGTGCGGCGTAAAACTAAACTCACTCACTCACTCCTTCTGTAGTGACGAGACAGACGATAAACGTAATAAGCATTCGAAGCGATATTTCAGTCATATAGCAAGTCAAGTTTATATATATATATAGACACTACTGACTCATATTAGTTACTCATAGGCTCACATTACAGTATCATTTATAACTGTTTTTAAGAGTCACCTTGCAGGGATCGGTAGCAATTATGGTACCTCTGGATGCTGCGTGTTGCTCCAGCAAGATTTACGTCACCAGTTTATCTACTGGTGGTTGTACCCAATGCTAGCCCAAAATTAAAATACTGGTTGGTGATAGTTATGTCAGTTGTGACAGGAATTACGCGTCACACATCGTACATCATTTTACAGTACTTCAACCTCCTGGACAGCGCCTTTGATTATGTCCACTGATACAACCTTCACACAACAACACAGACAAGCAATTAGTTATTCACATACTTCTTCCAAGCTGGCTGCTATGACACTGTGTCACCTTGGAAATGGACACATAACATCCATATTGATCACATCAATGATATGTCAGATATCGTAAAGTTTAGCCGCACATCCTTCGATGGGTGACTGTGGTTGGCAGCTTGACTGGTGAGAGTTTCTAGGACTTCAGTGATGCAATGTGATGCATGTGGTTTCACCTTAGGCATGTCAGTTTGTTCAGCATTGCTTCTGTTCACCCAGCAGGAAATGAGTACCTGGCAAGTCCTTCGAGCGCCTCACAGCCAGCTTGGGTTATCAGGAGTAATAATGTAAATATGTAGTGCTAGGAGCATACCTTCTGGCTTGGACTCATTATTAATATTATTCGACATTCAAAAGAGATGTATCGAAGCATAAGTATTGTTTACGAGCAAACACAAGGCATGTATACTGTAGGTGGATCCCACTGTCTGTATTTCATTTTAGGACATGGTCAAGGCATATATGTATTTCACAGACATTGAACATGGTGTTTGGTTACTATCCAACATATTAGTACAGAACATCTTGAGAAGTGAGCAACATACCTGAACAATCTTCACTCCAACAAACTTGGCTTTTGATAATTCCCCGCTCGATGTTGTTTTACCAAGACCGTACATGGCCTGAACACCACATTGTAGCTGCAATTCAAAGCATAATTCATCAAATTAAAAAGCAAATTGCCCATAATTGGATTATCTTGCATTCACGAGACAACAGGTCATCTTTACTGAGCTAACAGTACTTCTGCTGAGCTTACAAATCTAGTTATCAAAAAATAAAATAAGAGAGCCAAACTATAAGTTAAGTTATGAATGGTGAGGACATAGATGAGTATATGGATAGCAACCTCTTCTTTATTGTATAACACGACGTTTCAGGGTTACTTTTTGCCCTTCAGGTGATAGAAGACAGATGTAGACAACATATTATATATACTAGATTTACCGGAAGCCAGAGATGTACATGCATATACAATCAATCAATGAGGACGGATCAAAAAGAAGTTATTAAAACAATGATAAAAACTGCAAAATATATAAGTTGAGCCCCACAACTACTTGTATAGACAAAAAACACCTGAATCATTAAAACACAGGAATTTACCACTCATCATAACTATAAACTGTACAATTTATATCAGTAATAATTATAAATAGTTCAGCAGTATTCATTTGTTTCTATAATGACATTGGCCATTTCTTGTCGCTTTCCTAGCGGTAATAATATTGAGGACAGGGTTGCCAGAATTACAATATCCGGACGAACAGGGTCAAGATAATAAATTTCCAACCATTCAACCTTTATGGGTTGTATGTACTCATATCCAGACAGCTAAATCATTGTCCACATCAACAAGAAGCTTCTACCAGAGTACAGTCGACAACACCGTTTAAACTCGCATCATGAGTATGTGTTTATGAATCATATGTTTAGCGTATCCTGCTTCTTCAGAGGCACCCGTTATAAACACATGCAAGGCAAGTAAATTGTTCATTTGAACGTATATTTTCAAGACACAACAGTTGGATTCCTTTGGACATCATTGAGTGTTGTAACCGTGACTGAACAACTTCAATAATTTCTGAAGAACAGTCGTATGAATCTGTGAAAGAGCGTGGTAAAAGGTGCATGATCGATTGTACCTCATTAGTTGTGACACCAAAATTGGAGGTACTGAAGTATTGCTTTACCTAAGATCGTTTTACAAATAATATTACAATAATAATATTAATAGAAATAACAAATGATAATTGATACTATACTACAAACAAAATATATGGGAACACCTTAAAATGTGATAGTCATATATATACTGAAACGTGGTGAGGTCATTTATACTCTAAGGTAAATGCAACTTTTTGTGTGCTTAATGGGCACTTTAAACGACATGTTAGAACATGCAATGAAGCAACTCTATCAATATTCGTTGAGACTGAGTGAAATGAAACATTGTTAAAAACAGCGAAAAACATGGGTGCTGAAACACACCAGCACCATGCTTGATTCAAACGCCCAAACACAACAACCTAGTGCATGTGGAAGACAGACTTCCCGTAATCCCAACAAATCACCTGGCATTGATGCAGCTGTTAAACATGTGCAGTATCAATTTAAAAGGATAGGTTTGTTTCTTGTTTAAACCCATACTCAGCCATATTCCAGCTATACGACGGTGGTCGGTACATAATCAAACCTGAGTATCGATGCACTCAGATGGCATACGATCCAAGTCAGTGAGTCTGACCACCCCATCCCGTTAGTCGCCTCCCACGACAAACAAAGGCTGCTGAAGATCAATTCTAACCCGGATCTTAACGTGTAAAAAGATAGGTATGTGCGTTGTTATGATAAATTTGTAAAAATTCTACAACAAATTTAAACAATCAATGCTGACAAAGTACGTACATAAAATCCAGCCTTTTCAATCCCGTTCTCCTGCAGCAATTGTTCTGTCAACTTCCGGCTGTCAATGTAGTCAGTGTCATCAGAGCTCCATTCGAGGGGTTTGAAAGTGTAAATGGGCGCTCCTTCCACATACCAGATGGTCTTGTAGAACAGGTTTTCAGAAGAACGGGTGAAGTTGCAAAAGGACAATAGTTCACTTGAACTAGGTTTGTGCAATAATCCAAAGTTAACTGTTGATGTTACAATAAACTCTGGAGGTGCTGGAACATAAATATAAACTTAGTAAATGTTGAAGCAGGTAATTATAAGGATTATAGAGTCCAGATTACAATTCATCATCGTTGACTAGAACTAGATGAGCTTCCAACTTTTAATGAACTATTATGGGAACTACTTAATAAGGCAAACAGCAAACTATTTGTCAGGAATGCTGCAGGTTGTGAAAGTTGCAGTGTGACACCGAAACCACAGATCAGACAGATACTATCATCTTGCCGACGTAACCACTGATCATTCAGCGTAATTGTTTGGTGTTCTAACAAACAATAAAACGCCCAGCAATAAAACGTGTACGGATTGCAGTGGTGATATTGGATGCATTCATTGAATCTTAGACACATGTAAATTCTTACCTCCAGGGCTTGCCGCTGAAAAATGTAAACATACATTTGAAACATGTCAATATATAATTTAGTTAAAGTAACTGCTTGATTCAGATTTAACTGACACATTTCTGAACATTTAAGTTTGTAATTATTATAATTACTAACAATTTGTGTGGTATTTACCACGAAGATGAGTCATCACTTGAAAGGATAACCGAAAAAAATCCATTTTCAAATACTGTTTGGTTATAAATATACCATTTACATTTATCCTGATTCATACTAATTGCTTAGTTTTTCTCAATCCCGAAATGGTTACGGAAACTGCAGTGCTAGTGTTCCCCAAGAACTGAAACACACAACCCCAGCCTCCTCGCGTACCCCTATCGCTCCGAAAATGGATAGCACGGACGGCTAGGTTGGCGCTGTAGCATATGAATCATGTTAAGTATAAATGGTATTTTTATATATAAAATACATATTTCGAATATCCTGACCCGTTCAAATTGCTTGAATCCCACAATAAGTGGTGGGATCCACCGTTTGCATGATTTGGAGCGACGATCTGTTCTACATGGGAACGTATTATTCTGACTTGTTGTCATTAGCTTCTTCAGTGGGGCATCACCTCCAAACTCGTGAAAGAAGAGTGAATCTCTTTGATTCTGTGGATATTGTAAGCCCGCTTAGAAGTAGATTCCAGCTTACTTACGAATAATTAACCATCCGTAATCTTGCACAATTATTCATCTGCGTTCTCATGATAACAGGGGTACATGGCCTCTCAGTCGATACTTATGATTAGTAATCCGAAACCAGACCATGAGTCTGCGTGTAGGATGAGTATTGTCAGCTGCTAGGCGAGCACTACTTGAGGAATACCCTCCATATCCTCAGTAGTGAAATCTCGGAGGTAATGATTGGCAAACACTGTGTCCGACTTCAAAGAACGTCCTTCCATGATGGTAGTAATGGAGCAATTGCCATGAAGCGCTACTGTTTAAGTGGTTCATACGTTTCACTGGTGAGGACTATATTGAAATTATTCAAGTCCCAAGCTTGGGCGTTAAACTTGCTATGTTGATCTTGTAGTCTGAACGAACGTATCAATGCTATCAGTGCAGAGACTTTTGCGAGTATAGCACTGTTCACCATGGTGATGGCAGAAATTGCTGCTAAATAGCTGCCCATCGTTAAGCCCTTAATATTCTTCATGGTTCTGAGGTGAGAGAAATGGTGTAGCTTTGTCTGCTGGAAACCCCTTACTTCTCGCAAATTGATCAAAACTCATCCCCGTATCGTCATACAGGCTTCTAGTAGATCTGCACAGAGCTAGCATATCTGCATAGAAACAACTGACGCTCCTCTTCTGGTGTAGCTTTAATTAGTCAAGTTCCTGTTTGTATACTCCATATGTGGAGAGCGAAGATCTGTGGGTTTGGATGCTGCTACTTCGTGTGAGTATCAATAAGAAGATTTTGACAAATCTGGACCGGATTGCCTGCGAGTTCGATGCGGCGCGACAAATAGCAATAACAGGTGACTGGTCTGGCTGATCTTTTGCAGTACTCATGGTAGTATTGCTGGTCGCGGGATGCATACGCGTGAAGCCCTACCCATGATAACACCAGAGCATCACTTGTCAATTCTAACGGGTCTGGAACCGGAGAGACGAGGGTGCTTATCTAGTTGTTGAATCGGTTGCAAAAAGGTCTACTGTGTTGTTTTATCACCAGTTGGAATGATTCTGGGTGATGATTTCATTCTGTTGGTGACGGCTCACACGGCCTGGACAGGGCATCTGCCTGCTGGAATGTGTCCCGCCTTTATCTATATATTTAGTCTGTGGGACGATATAATTTAAGCATTAGCTTCAAAAGGGTAGCTGACTTTATGGACAGTCGATTGGCCCAGTGGTTGATACATCTAATAAACTCTAGATGATTGATGTGAAGTCACTTTACTTGACCACAGCCGTGATGTGTACAGGTGCACTCCCAGACCTTGTAGAAATGCGACTACAAACAGGTGAAGGTTGAAGCTTGGTTCGTTCAAGACGGTGCCTGCACAGACGTTCGACTATATCGTTCACCATTTAAGTTACTGTAGTAGATGAGGTGGTAGTTTTGTGTTTTGGGGTCTTGTTGATCCAGAAATGGGGTTAGAAACCTCTGGATCTGAGTTGCAGTGCTTGGGCTGACATGAGTAAGCCTAACAGCCCTTGCCATTGCTTGATAATTATCTGTTTGTACAGAGCTGCTGGCAGGGCTTCCTGTATCTTCAACCAACGATATTTTTGGACTTGAATCAAATTCACGGAGGTTGAAATCTTATCGACACTTGGTACTTCTGTTTGCTGACCATGTCGGACCCCAAAACATTGTCATCTTTGTCAGACTCTGGATCCTTGAGGTGAGAAATCATTGCCTCGATGATGGATCTATACATGGTGACACCCCAGGAAAACTCGTCTTATGATATTATCAAGTTGTGCTATCTTGTGTCTATCTTCAACCCTGTAGGATTTACTCTTGGAGTCTGCCAGCATGCTGTAGTCATCTAGCTCCGGTACATGTAAGGTTATATGCCATGTAGCATGAACTAATGTGGATATGAAAACTGGAAAGACCGTGCATCCTGTAATACTTCGCGAAAACTTTGGTTAAGTTTCAATAACATGTTCCAGTTGTCAGCAAGGTGAGAAGACTCCAAGTTATCCTTTCAGATACCATAGGTATCCTTAGATGGGGACGCTATAGGTAACCCATCGTCAGTCCTATTTAACAGCTGTCTATCATCGTAGATGATGTGAGCTTAAATCAGCTGCCGCAGGCTCAAAAGTGGTAGCAATGTGTTGTGAGGGATCGGCGCCATAGACGCACGTAGAGACATCCGCAAGGTATCTTTGCTCAGGAGCGTGGAGACCGCCGATGGCGAATGGTTTATGGAGCCCTGCAGCTGCATATTAAGTAACACTCGCTCGCCTGCTTTTGGTTTGCTGATTATACGCAGCGTGTGTGAAGCTCTGTAGTTCACAACAGGGTTGAGTCTGAAGATCTGTACGTACTGGAAGCTCTGTTGTTAAGAGAAGAGCAGTGACGACTGAACCTAGTATAATTCGAACACATCCGTGGAATGCAGGCAAAAAAGACTGGATATGGATCGTGATCTGAAACACGCATTCCGAATGTGTCACACAACTTCATTTTATTGAAAATTGCAACTTTAAGTTAAAATCTGTAAAATATTTTAACCCATATATGCATAGGGTCTTAGATTTTCATCAAATTTTGTGACCTAGTTTCTTTTGGCAAGCAATGAAAGGAATGGGGTGTCATTTACCAGTAAATACATTTTTCCGTACTTTCTTAACACTACCAAAGTGCGCCCTAAATATGCTACAATATGCACAGATGGGTACAGGGTTATTTTCCAGTGTTCAGTAGATGGGTTCACATGCACGGTAAAATGTCAGCACCAGCGTATGCATCTTTCGCGGGTAAGTATTTCTTGTTATCACTCGCCCGTGGAAGGTACTGCAGTGTAATATTTTTACGGCAATATTACTCATGTGTAATACCGCTAGACATATGACGTCACAATGTTAATATCTCTGCCACAATGGTAGTAAGCCTTGCTTGACTAACGGAAAGCTGAGAGTCATCACACTGTAGGCAGTTTCGCCGCAGTTTGTATCAATTTTTGTCAGAGAGTAATAAACAGAATACTAAGCTCGCTTCCGTGAAATACCATTTTTATCAAAAAATAGCGTCTAGCGGTATTACACGAGTTAGTATTTCTTGGTATGTCATTGTAAGTATTATATGGCTAAAATCTAATGATGTATTTAATTTGCTTGATTAAAAAGTAACGTACTCAGAGAACATCAAGTGTTTAGAAGTTGTAAACTACCTCTTGTTTTGTGATGTTTGTGAAACTCATAGACATAATTGGATGAAGACGAATGTTTGGAGAGAGTGTCACCAAGTTTGTTGGCAATGTCAGCTCTATCAGTTAATAAATTATCACCATCTTTCAAATGGTGAACGGGAGATTTTGAACATTTGCCCTTTACTCTTTGTACCATGTTCCACACCTTTGAAATCGGTGTGCGTGAATTTTTTTGGGGGAAACATATCTTCTCCAAGACTGACTCTTATTCTGTTAAATGAGGGTCGAGCCTGCCATTTAAGATTTTAGCTTTTTTCAAATTATGCACTGTAGGATGTCGTCAAAAATACTTGATCATACAGATCCTAACCAATTACCTAAAATAAGTACACTAATCTGTATATTGTCTCATTTTGGGGACGGTAATTTGGCGGACAACTGAGTATGGAAAAATGCAAACAATTTTCATTCTATTTTTCTATTTGAATAACGAAATGTTTAAATACACTCTAATGAACTAACATAGTTAAATTTGAGATTAAGAAAAAAAACATCTGATCTCACACTTTGCAGAATTGGTAAGGTAGCTGCCTTGCACTGGAGGTTACCAGTGGAATGTGACTCAACACGTAATGTGAATGGTCCTACCACTAAACAATTTACCCATCTCCATTAACATCTATACTGCAAGTCTCTATTTTTAACAATACGAGAGAAATGTTTTTAAGTACCCGTCCCAGAAACGGACAATATGCATAAATAGGTTAAGCCAAAAGTGAAAAATAAGGTTATAGTATGATGCATACAGATTTGGCAAATGTAATCCAAGCAAAGAATATGATGAGGAAGGGTTACTTTTGAACAGATGGATTGGATTACGAAAGCAGTTAATTTTTCCCAAATGCCCTATGGACGTGGAAAATGAGACAATGACGAGTCACTTGCGCATGTGCACACGGTGCTGGGATATGTGTGGGTGAGATTTTTTTTCTGTTCTTATGAAGCGCTAGCACTGAACTTTCCACTACAATGAGAAGGGATGGGCAATTCATAGACGGAGAAGGTGAGGCAATAAATGCCATTCTCTTGGTTTATATTATACGTTAGTGTGCACAAGAGGTGAATAGCACAGTGGTATTCATATAATGGTTGTCATTCCTATGTTAATTGGTCTTTTAGACCATTGCAATACTCCCTAACTATACATACATAGACAATACACAGCCCGGTGGACAGGAGCTTGAGGCAAATAGTAAACGTCATATCCACTGCATGTTCTTCGTTCAATCTCGAAGGGATATTTACATGGTTCAGATATCGTCTGAACACACACCGTCACCGTAGATGAGATTGTTGGACCTGTGAAGTGAAGATGTTGTGGTCATAATACGTTTTAAGTGAATATCAAGGATATATGTAGCATGTGAATAAGCATTTCCATTTTAACATGAGTTGTACGTTCTACAGGGAAGATTCATCGGAGGCAATCAGAAACCAATAGATGTCAAGGGCACAGATGACATAAGGAATGTGTCACATAGTCATTATCCTTTATGGTAACGTGTATTAAATCTTATGATTACTGTTTAATATCGTAGTCATCATTTCAAGTATAATGGGTAGTACCTTGTATGTACATTGGGTACCATCCTCCACATTTGTAGAAACCAGGGGATTCATCCACTAAAGTGTACCTCGTGTCTCCATACCACCCTTCAGTCAACTCATTGTCGTCAATGCTGGATTGTCCATCACTAAGTGTGTAGTTAGTACCACGATGCTCAGAATCAGGGAAAGGTCTATATGTTGTGCATGGATCTGAATTGAAGACAAGTCATATTTGGTAAAGGATGGAAATGTAAACGATTTAAGGAAATGAAATGTAACATCCCTCCCCCCAACTTATATATACCATATGTAAATTATTCAAAACACAAAAATATGACACGCTTTGCATTGTATAACAAAGAAACTTGAATATATGATTCTTAATGTTAATGCTATATACTGCTTACACGGTATGGCCTCTATGATGATTAAAAGGACAATACAACTATGCTATATATGGCACTGTCAGACGTATGAGGGTAGTTTTGGCCAGCAACTGATTCAGAGAGTTCGGTGACCCTGTGTAATTATGATTGGCACATTACGTTATGCTTCATAGCAACACTTAACGTAGGTTTAGCTTGGTTGTTCACTTGCAACTTTGCCATCAAATTAAACAGATTTTTTTATATAAAAAACAAACAAACAAAAAACAGACAAAAATATGCCATTTCGAGAAAGCAGACAAAATGGAAGACAATTAAGAGTTTCAAAGAACACGTCGAACAATTTGTCTGAACTTCCCTCAAAATAAGAGGAATGGTTTTGTATACGAGTCAAAACACCGAACATACACTAGCGCCACTGGTAGTACATTCACAAACTATACGGAAAAATACATGGTGCTATTTCACACTAAAAAAGATCACACGATTACCTTCTTGAATTATGACACCTGCTCTATTCCTATTGGGAACTATTCTTGCTACTGTGGATGGGCTCGTGGATAGTAATTCGAGCATTCACCTTGATATAAATTGCACTTTTGATCACATAAACTAGCAGCTTAAGAAAACATCGCAATGAATTGTGATTTGTATGAGGCTAAAAACCAACCTGAGACAGGGGCTGTTTGGGCGACTGCCAGTTCAAACACAAGGCTGATAGTGATGACCAGTTTCAATATATTCCTAATGCTGAAATTAACATATGAAATGAAAACACATATTTTCCATGACATTTTCAGAGTAAGGAATAATAATGGAGGGAAATAAGGTGGAGCAACCAGGGGTGTCAGGAGGAGAGCGAAGAGGAAATAAGGTGATTTGAGAGAAAGCTGTTGAAAATTGGCTTTGAGTGTGAGGCATGGGACGTCTTTTTCACTAACAGAAAATCCTATTCAAAAAATACATATCTGACAAGTATACATATCAGTGAGCCTGACCACCAATCCCGTTCGTCGCCTCTTAGGACAAGAAAGTGCTGCTGAGGACTAATCCTAACCTGGATCTTCTCGGATCTCAATAGTTAATGACAGGCAGGACCAGAACGTCACAAGGTAAGTCTTTTAATTATCTCCAGCAGAGAGTTGGTCAGTTACAGAACATTATGACGCGTTTCTCCAAGGTTTGCATTTATGCAAATGGGAATGTTTTCTACTATTTTTGCATCACCATTCGCTCACTTACTTGATTATTTTTGCGTTGTATTTGATTGTTACAAAATCTGATGGCTGATGGCATAATTTTCACGTATGTCAGGTTTCCTTTTTTGCAATTTACAACCATTCTATTTTTTTAATTGGTATTCCTGTGTAGAACTTGTATGGATTTGTAACCCTAGTCAATGTTATTATATACCTGTCATTTGTTTGACATTTCTTGGTTGTTTCTTAGTGTTACGGTTAAATAATTGCCGTGACAAAAGGTATTAAAATCCCCTTTGAACCAGCAAAATATAACACAGACAAGTCTAAAATATTCAATAATATATTGAGCAAACAATGAGCAAACTACAATGAAGCACAATACAGATTTCTAGTACAATGCAGTTGAGTCACAAATCTAAAGTTTTAGGTCACATATATACGATATTAACTCACCAGGAGCCTTGATACTTAATTTTAGCAGATATACTGAATGAAGGTAGTTCAATGACAGAAGTCAGGCACACAGTGTCAGTCTTGAATATAGGTCAGATGATGTTGACAGACAGACGATCATAGGCAACTCCAGTGATATCAAAAGTCCCGTGTAATTCCGTGTGTTAGTCCTTGCGCCGCACAACACAACAGCCAGCCTTTTTATATACTGGCACAGATTCTTGAACATTCCAGCAAAGCATGGCTGTATCATTATTCACTCAGTACTTTCCCGAAATGTGTGGAAAACTCCACGACATGACGAAGTCAACTCATAAACAACCGGTCAAGAAGGTAACTCTGGAGCGCTATCCCAAAAGGTGTGCCACTTAAACTACTATTGCCATTGAACATATATGGAGCGAAATGGCAGTCATTTTCATTATTTGGAAGTCATGATAATTTAATATTTCTTTGTGTTTATTTATCAAAAAGCAAGAGTTTGGCAAATATTTTATTGTTTTATGTTGTACTGTCATTTATATAACGCGTTAGTAGTATAAGTTGTATGCTTCTCTCGAGGGTAATACCGTCTGATGTACGTCTTTTTGTAGCAGTGTCACCCGAGCCAGTAGCAAGGATTACTGTCACCTCTGAGTTCTTTGGAACAATCTGACAGCTCTGTCAAAGTCAAACTATCATCGGAAACTATCATTGTTTGCTTATCAAGCTCGATATTATTGAATATTATTGAGATATTGCCGATGTGACTCACTCACTCACTCACTATGAGGAGCTGGCAGGAATAGCACTCAAATTCATTTCACGTCTGCTGAAACACAAAGCCCTGAAGCACAACGAGATCAGGGTTCTGGCCAAAGCCAAGTTGAACACGATCCATGATCTCGTATCAATGGCGCTCACCAACAGTAATATCACAGAGCAAGAGCTCTGTCTGATCTCGGCAGAACTGGCCAAGTACCACTGGATGAAACAAGAGATTCGAACCAAGGTCCTCAAGATGAGCAACATCGGCAAAGTTGAGAAACAGCTCACAGAACAGGGCAGGCAACAAGCCCGGCAAGCATTTGTGTTCCAAAACCAAAAGATCATCGGAAATTGATGCTGAACTGTTTCCTCGATGTCAATGTAAATCCATAAAATAATTAGATGGTTTCATGGTGTTCGGTAAAACCGTTAAAGTGGTCGGAAGCCATGTCACAGTCTTTCCAACTTTCCAGAAAGTTTGAGCTGGTTCTTCACGAACTCTAAATATAGTGTCAAACCTGCCCATGTCTCGTTATCCAGGTATTTTTTTGTTTCCCGTCCACGAACGGTTACGCATAGTGAGACTTCTCTTTTAATGCAAGATTCAATGTTTGGTTGGCTCAAACAACAGTCCCGTCCTTAACGGCACGCCTCTACTGGATCTTTCTCCTGCCCACTTGCAACAACCCCGAATGTCTGTCTCTCTTCCAGCTATGACGATAGCACTTTTCTTGCACTTTCATTTTCATTATACTACACACAATATCTCATCTCCAAAAGAGGTACGACCCGTGAAGGTCCAGGCTAGAATGAACGTTCAGTAACCCATGCTTGTCGTATGAGGCAACTAACGGGATCGCGAAGCTGGTTGTTGACACATGTCATTGGTTCCCAATTGCGCAGATCAATGCTCATGCTGTTGACCACTGGATTATTAACAGACCGTCGCCATATAGCTGGAGTATTGCTGAGTGCAGCGTAAAACTGACCTCACCTCACTCATAAAAGAGGACCGATTTGCATGGACGGCGAATGATGGTCCGCCATCATTCAAGCCTTATTTTTCACTCCCGCAGGGGCCGGAGTTTGCCTGCAATAACACTTATGGGGACCTGTAATAGAACTGTCATTGCCTATACTTCTAATGAAGACAACTTCCTGCTTTATGGTTAACCAGTCCGAGCTTTGCTGAACACAGGAGCGACTGTGTCCACTGTATGTGAAGCCATTAATAATGAACAGTTACAGTACATTGCCTTGGAGCCACTACGTGATATATTGGACATCGTCGGTGAGACATTGCTATACAAGAGATATATTGAAGTGGATGCCCACTCGAAATTAGTGAAACAGTCAAATGAACAGAGAGAAATGAGGATAAGAATCACTGCATCATTTCAAACTTTACTTTGACCATTTTCGATTACATAACTGAAACAAACAGTGGTGACGTCATTACAAAATGGAAAGCAGGTGCACTACAAAGTGAGAGGGGTGGGTCAGTAAAATTCACACACACTAATAAGGAGAGGTCAGTATCGTGTGTGTCGGCTCTCAGCTTGCTGTACCGCCACACGTTTTCTCATACTTATAATGAGCTGCTGAACCTGATGAAGGGGTGGTGTTTCCCCATTCCAGCTGAAGGGCATTGCCAAAGTTGTTCACATTCTGGATGTTAGGGTGGTTCTTCCGGAAGCTTCTCCCGAGAATGTCCCTGGCATGTTCGATTGGGGCAAGGTCTGATGACCTTGCTGGCTATGTTAAGACGTCAATGATGTGCTGCAGCAGATTTTGAGTCAGGCGAGCTGCATGTGGACGTGCAATGTCCTGTTGGAAAAAGGTGTCCGGGATCCTAAGGAAGGGTATGACCACTGGCGTTATCACCACATCGCAATATCGCTGAGCTGTCAGGGTGTCGTTCATCACAATCAGATCAGTGTTGCCGTCCCAAAGGATCCCACCCCAAACCATGACACTTCCACCCCCGCAACGGTCACGCTCCATGACGTTGTCAGGTTGATAACGTTCTCCTCGACGTCCCCATGATACACGACTTCTGCCATCTCAAAACGGCAGACAGAACCGCGAGTCGTCACTAAAGAGGACTTCCTTCCACTGAGCAAGACGCCATTTTTGATGGGCACGCGTCCATGTTAACCGTTCTTGAACATGACGTGGCATTAACGGTATAGCCTTGGGGGGACGATGGGAACAGAGCCCAGCAGAATGGAGACGATTACGGACGAGCTGGAGATGCACTCACGTTCTTGTAGTCTACCGAAGACTTTGAGCAAGATCTGGTGCACTGGCAAATCTGTTGCGACGTGATGACATAACAAGATAAATATCCTCACGTGGCGTCGTTTTTCGAGAGCTTTTTTGAGTGGCATTTTAGAAGTTGGGAAGTACAATATAAATTTTCACATTCAGTCATTCATTGATTGAGCTTCCTTCGAGCTGGACGTATACAACGCTGCTGCATCCACGGACAAAACCAATCAACCTGCCCGGCCCTGGCTTCACCATATTCCCATCACTATCACCATCTACCTCAAACTCCGATCAAAGACTTTCTGTCAAGACCCGACCAGTGCGTCTAGCCACCGGCCCTCCGGGCTCTAGCCCCACCCAGTCGGCAAGTATCACTTGCTTTTCTTGTAAATACCCACCATCAAAATCAGTATAACTTGTAAATAACAACCAACCATCACTCAAATTCTTTTGTAAATATTTCATCCTCACCAATTCTTCATTGTATTTATATATTGTTCATTTTGTATTTATTGTATGTTCCACACCCACACCCCACCCCATTGCGTCCCCCACCTCCAAACCCTTTTTTCCCCGCCCCTCCCACCCCCCCAACATGTCCTCCCCCACTACCATCATCGTCACTCTTCTCCACCCCCAACAACGACTTCCGGGAACTCACCTCCCCCCACAGCATAAACACTATACCTATAAACTTTGGCATCGATATTGAACAACTTTTATCATCCCAACCACTAAAAACAATCAAATCTACACCTCATCCTACTACTTCAAACTCAAATACTCAATTCAAAAAAAAACGCCCCCACGTATCCCCCGAAGAAACACAACTCTCAAACGAAACAACATGCGCCAAGGACACACCACCCCAACCACCAACCACCAACCACCTACTCCTAGCATTCGCCACAAACACAAACACTCCTCTAAACCAAACCTATTCCACCAACGAATTTGGCATCTGCCTCAAAAAACATAATATAACCTACAAATACATCAATTACTGCGGCAGAGGGTTCAAGGTTACTTTTCCCGACCAAACATCACTCAAAAACACACTCAAACATACACTCATAGACGGGAACACAATCGAATGGGAATTTCCTCGTTGGCAGTCACAAACACAAGGAGTCATACACATAGACAACAGAGAAACTCAAACGCACATACAAGAATACATCCACATTGCTAACACCACTCCCACCCAACCCAAAATCATAGATTACAAAACCATCAATACTAAGCAGCCAACCGCAAACAAACAAAACACGCAGATTACTTTCACTCTACCACCTTACCCAACTACATTACGTTTGGAGCCTTAAATTACAAAGTTCATCCCATTCGCAAAAAACCCAACCAATGTAAAAACTTAGATGCTTCCAATACGATCACACAACAGATAACTGCAAAAACCTTTCACTATGCCCCAAGTGTGGGTCGGACATGCATGACATTACAGAATGCACTCACGCTACATATTGCATACACTGCGAGTTACATGGACACTCTGCAAACCAAAACACATGTCCCATAAAACAGACACAAATGCTCAAACTCAACAAGCACCTCAAACAAACCGACCTACCCAAACCAGCATACAATCCCATCAGCAACTACTCTCTCCTCTCTCTCTCCTCCTCCATCCCCACCAACACTTCCTCCTCTACCAACACCTCCAGCCCCACCGATCATCCCCCACCACGCCTCGCCAAATCCCACAAACCTCGCTCCCCCATCCCAACCCTACTCTCAGCCTCCTCACACACACACCCAACCATCCAAACCACCCCTAATCCACCCCAATCTCGGCCTAAACCAAACAAACCCAAGTCCCAACCCCAACCCAATCCCAAAACCCACCCCCAACTCCCAACCTACCAAAACCACTACTACCAGCCCCCAACCCCACCCCATCCAAACAAACCCGCCCCCAAAACTGTCCCACTCCCTTCTACTCCCTCCAAACAACCACCCCCTCCTACATCCTCCATTCCCCACCAGCCCTCATTCACTGCATCCCCCAAACCCTGCTCACTCAAATCCAAACAATCCACTACACCCGCCCCCCAAATCAATCTCACACTCACACCACAAAAATTAAATCACAACCTCAACTTACTCATCGAATTCATCACAGCAGCAGTCCTCATGCAAAAGCCAACAGCCAAAAAACTACATAACATCTCACGCAAAAATAAAATCTACCACAAAAGTCTAGCCAGTCTCATTAATGCAGTCAAATCTCTCTCCTAACAATCCTACCACTAAGCTACTCTAGCACCTAAATACTTAGTCAAAATTACTGCCCCACCAAATGACTTTTTATATACATTTCTTCCAAATTGCTGCAGTCATGGCTCTTTTACAATGGAATTGTAACGGCCTCCGTGCAAACGGGCATGAGTTTAAGGCCCTCATCGCCCAAAACCAAATCTCTCCCCAACTAATCTTCTTAAAAGAAACAAAGTTATCCCCTAAATTTGCCTTCAAAATCCCAGGGTACCATTACATCCGGAAATATAGACCTCGGCCAGTAAATACCCCAGGACCCTCAGCTGGGGGCCTGGGGATCTACATATCAGATAAATTAAATTATTCAGAATCGACATTCCAACCACTAACTTAGAAGTTCTGGCTATCAAAACAACAATTAATAATAAATTAATAACTTTTATAAACGTCTACAGAATACCCTCTATTAAACTTACATCTCAAGATTTGGACAATATATCAAAATTTATAACGCCCAGTACATTTATCCTCGGAGAAGCTACCCAGCGGGCACAACGTTGAATCAACGTTGAATTTTGGTTGTTTGGTTGATCAACCTTTCATAAACGTTGATTCAACGTTTATCATGCGACCAAAGAAAGTTAGTCGAGATTCGTTTAGTTGTCAACGTTGTTTCAACGTAAGGAACCAACAAAATGTCAACTAATTGTTTCCTTTGGCAAATTTGATACATAATTCATATTGGTAATAGGTATCCAACTTAGCAACTATCATTTCGGAACATTATTTTCATAAAGATCAAGATCGAGCTAGTGACAGATATAATCTTATATATTATTTTATTGTGCATCGATCAGCGGACGGAAATATTACGTAAATCGCAGTTTTAGGTATAAAGTCATCAGTTATCCAAATTGCATTACATTTGATATTTTCCCACAAAACTGTGAAAATTGTATAATTCCCGACAATTTGCTTTCAAACACAAGCCAGATGTTGACCTTTCGATCGCCTCGTTTGGCCATATCCGGACATGCGCACAATTATCGCGCGCGCAAAGGCAGCTGATCGTTGTCAGTTCACTTTGGCGAAGTTCAACGCAATATCGTTCTATTTTCACCATCTTCACGGCATGCTGGTGTTTATTTGGTAAGTATGTCCTTCATGTATAAAGAAAACGTAGGAATGCCGTTTAAATCTAGCAGTAGCAAGAAACTCTGAATTAGGGCTCATGTTTTATCTCACAAGGTTACCGGTATGTCACAGTACATGTTTCTCAAAATTTTGTTTTGTTATTTTTCAATATATTTGCATGCATATATTTGGCATTTTATTATATAATCGAATAAGATTTCCTTTCGTACCCATCACCTGATTTGAATTTTAATGTAAGGAACATTTAATTATGAAATAAGATTATTTTAATGGAATTTGCAGAAATCTCATCTTCGAAGACTGGGTGGCAGCAATTTTGTGGATCACATAAAAGGAGCAAGGCTAAGGTAAAACGTTTTTTTAACATTTCACTTGTTTCCAGTATATCCACCACAAAGTTTAAGAGAAAGATGATAATGCTCTTTCATTACCACCTGTTTTGAATATTTGTGATAATGTTTGGTCTTTTTTGGTGATAATAGTTGGTCTTTATTTTCATTTATATATTAAGGTTGATCATTTAAGAGAAAAAATTGACAATGATTTCTCCCGGAGATGTTTAGTTTAATGAGCACTCCCTTGCTTGGCGCCATATTGTTTTTCGCCGTAAACAGCTGGATGCAAGATAGCACGCGAGAGGACAGAAGTCATACATGTATAGATATATAGAGATGTTTATTGCTGGGAGACACACTCTTCAGGTATTTGGTCAGCTGTAGAATTTGAATATGATGTTTTTATTTTGTCAAAGGGTAGGTTTTTCATTATTTGCAATATAATATGTGTGCAGTGAAACATACTGAGATTTGGAAGAGTCCATTATTTTAAAAAGTACAGGTGTTGTTAGATATCAGCATTTTGTGTACATGTTCCCTTGTTAAGATCATCTATCGAGTATATTAGTGAGAAGGTGTATATTTGTAGTGTTTTAAATCAGAGTTATTTTCAGTGTATGACCTACATTTCAATATGTTTTGGCCACCTGTGTCCCCTTTGGTCAAATAGAGTAGGACTTCCATTTCTTGGAATTGAGAGTCAGAGATGCACTGTTTCCAAGAATTTGCGTTAGCCAGCGATGTTTGTTTACGAGTACATTTAAGTCTTTTTGAGTGTAGATTGGAGTTGTAAGAGATGTTATTCAGTGTCTTATTATTCATGGTATGATAGATTATTTCTGGCAATGTAGAGTTTAATCTCATTATTTTATTGTTCATGATTCAGAGAAGCATAGTTATGACGTCGCAGATAATACGCACACATAATTCATTATATGAGAGATTTCCTAAGCGTTCCTATAAGAGATTAAGTGTAAACATTTATGAATTATAAAAAAGTTATTTATCTGAGTTTTATGAGTGTACAAATGACAAAGAGAGAGAGTAGATAATAGAGAATATATTTTATACTTATGAGAGCTCATTATTGTTTTCAGAACTCCATGATCCATACTTCCTTGTGTTTGGGAACAAATGATGTTGGGAGACCTCCCACAATAGACTATTGTTCCTTGACCTGTGAACCACCACCCATTTTGTTTTCTTATCATTTAATGTAAAATGGCTTTTGTTACAATTTATGACTCCTGGTAGCAAAATTGCTACATCAGTTCAACTCCTATTAATTTGAAATAATCATTTCCGAGAATCTCTAAAGAAAACTAAATCTGACAGAATAACAACAATCTTCCATTGTTTTGCAGGACAATGTCAAACAATTTGATGTCAAGGATGAATGTTGATGGGCAAAACGGCAAGTTTTCTTTTTAAGAATACAAGGTTGTATTCAATCATCTCTGGTAAGTTAATTACCAAGTGCAGCATTTTCATCATGACCATAGCAAATAATATATGACAGTAAAGCATCGTCTAATTCATCCTACCGGTAATTCATAGTCTAATTAAATAATCAACTTGCAATTGAGGATTTTCTTTGAAATGTTTAAGAAAACTTCCATTCCTTCGGTTGAAAATATAAATTGTTTACACTTTTCGTCATATTTTGTATTGATGCTGTTCATATGTTCACATGCCAAGTTACAGCAGTGAAATGAACCTTTCAAGTGATTGATTAAACAAATACTTGAATCATTTAAGATAATATATCTTCCATATAACTTATTCATGTATTTAAATATAAAATTTCAGAATGTGTCCTATCTCAAGGGTATGAGATGGGAATGCATCCGAAGCAAATTTCAAGAAAGAGTTAGGAACATTTCTGAAGTATCCACCTGACCACCAGGCAGGGAGTGGCAGAAAGAAGAGGAGCTGATAATTGTGTTTTTGGAGTTGTAATTGTGTTGAAAAATCTGAACTGTGGTATTGAAATTGGTGGCGTAAATGTCACTTTGATGCTATATGCAGATGATATTGTGTTATTAGCACAACAGAGATCACCTACAGACTAAGTCATGTGTGATGTTTTACATTATGCATTAAACCACGTTTTCTGTGTGCGTGTGTGTTCATAAAGATTTCATGAAAAGTGACTTGTTTTATGTGCTGTCTTCAGGTATAGTTCCTGGTCATCTTGGATCCCTTTCATGGTGAAAGTAATTACATTGTGTTTATTCAGGGGTCTGTCAGAGAGCTGAAATTCAGACAAAATGTCTTCTCGGGACAATTTTCACCTTTTCAAGGTAACAATACAACAGTAAATAGTTTTTCTTAATTTGGAATACTCTTTTCTTCTTACTGGAATTATACGTCCAACTGACATAAAACTTAAATGAACATTATATTGAATGTGGAATTTTAACCAAGTATTTTATCAGGTAAATATTTTTACTGCAATTTTCTGTTTGAACACTGTTTATTGCAGGTAGCTTTTTGGGTATTTTAGCTGGATGCAGGAGTTTGGTGCTACTTTATTGTAGTTTAAAGAAGAAATGCGAGTCTATTCACAGGAAAGTGTAATACCTCCTAGACACAACCACGGAACAACCCATTTTCAACGTTAATAATATGTCAGACTTCAACATTGATTCCACGTCGGATATCTACGTCAAAAACCTTTCATATACAACCTATTTTCAATCTATTTTCAACGTTGAGGATCAACCTATTCTCAACGTTGATAATCGGTCAAACTTCAACGTTGATTCCACGTCGGATATCTACGTCAAAAAAACTTTCATATACAACCTATTTTCAATCTATTTTCAACGTTGAGGATCAACCTTTTTTCAACGTTGATAATCGGTCAAACTTCAACGTTGATTCCACGTCGGATATCTACGTCAAAAAAACTTTCATATACAACCTATTTTCAATCTATTTTCAACGTTGAGGATCAACCTATTCTCAACGTTGAAACAACGTTGATGTGCCTGCTGGGTAACTCTCATCATCCAATATGGGGCACCAAACCCTACACCGACAATAACGGCACTAACCTAATTACACTAAATGACAATCAGCCCACCAGATACCCTTTATCCCGCATACAATAACCAACAGCCATTGACCTAACAATCACCACACCTACACTATCTAAATCTTGTTTATGGGAGGTCCATACAGACACCTGGGGCAGTGCCCACTCCCCTATCAAAATCTCCATATCTACACTGCTTGCACCCCAAACACAAACCAACCACAAAACTACCCCCAACCCTCCCACAGAACTCAAATATAACTTACTCAAAGCAGATTGAAACAAATTTGCCAAACTATGCAATTAAGTAGACTCATCTAACATAAACAATACCGATATAGAAACCTTTAACATTTCTCTCACCAACACCATCGACATAACAAATAAATGCATACCCACTTCTCGGACTACCCATGCACAAAAAACAGTCCCACGGTGGAGCCAAGATATTGTTAACGCCGGAAAGGCGAGAAAAAAAGCCCTCAATCAATCTAAGAGGGACCGTTCAAAATTACATTTGGCTAAAAAACTCAAAAATAACACTAAACAACTCATCAGGGCATCATTGGAGGAAATTTTGCTCAACCCCGAGGCTAAATCAACACAACTCCAGGAAAATGTGGAAACAATTTACAGCTATTCAGGGAAATTCCAAAACGATAATTCAACCAAACCTTCCGATCCTTTCCACAAATAAAGAAAAAGCCAACACAGTTGCTGCCCACTTCTCGGAAACTAGCAGCTCAACCAACTACCCACCACACTTTCAAAACACCATTAAAAATATACCCCGATACTCACCTGAACCGCCCCACACACATCTACCCATAAACAAAATTATCAACATTCATGAACTCAAAGCAGCACTTAAACATAAAAACACAGCCTCAGTCCCTGGTCCAGACAACATCACATACACCATACTTAACAAACTACCACCAAACATGCTCAACCTCACACTCGGATTATTCAACCAAATCTGGACCACAGGTAACATACCCTCTACTTGGAAAACAGCCAAGGTGGTGCCAATCCTAAAGCTAGGGAAACCCATTAACTCCCCAGACTCATTCCGGCCAATCTCACTAACTTCCCACCTATGCAAAACTCTAGAGTCTATAGTAAACAATAGACTAAAACACCAAATTTTAACACTCATAATCTAATCAAGAAGGACCAGAGCGGCTTCACACCAAATCGACAAACTACATCCACGATAAACCCCCACCAACCACAGACACCACCCTGGTATGCACACTTCAAAACCTCCCTAAAAATACTGACATTCACACCAAAACAAACCTCCTCCAAACCCATATTAATCTAAACTACCCCCACCACACCCACATATACACAGATGCCTCCATCGGCACAAACAAACTCACAGGCATAGGCATACATGTACAACAAACACCCCCTATAACAACAAACCTCCACTATATAAACCACATCAATATCAATACAGCAGAATTAACAGCTATCCTAACTGCACTCCACCTAATCCCGAACATGGACCCTACCAACTTACAGATTCCCCCAGTGCTATCAAACAACTTCAAAACAAGCATTCAAAATCACGAAACGACCTTATACACAACATCATCCTACAAGTTCACTCACTACAACTACTAAACAAAAACATAACTTTAATGTGGATCCCAGCACACACTCACAACCAGGGTAATAGCATAGCAGATGCTGCAGCCAAATTAGCCACCACACAAACCTCTCCAACCATTAACTTTCACACACCTAAAACCGAAACCAAACAACTCATTAAATCTCACACACTTAACCAAAACTATCTACATAACATCAACACAAACAAATCCATCTGGGTCAAATCCATCATAACCAAACCTATTAGCAAAACCCCCCCTCCTACTCAAACAACAAACACATAGATATACTTATCACGAGATTAATCACCGGCATCACCAACCTAAACCACCCACTATATAAACAAAACAGACACGCAGATGGACTATGCACACATTGTAAACTACCCGAAACAATTGAACATATATTTACACACTGCCACCTGCAACAAACAAACATTACCCAGTTACACAACTCTATACCCAGTAAATTCCACAACAATATTCACCTTCTACTCAATCCACACAACCCACCAAACATATTCAACGCTATAGCTACTTTCCTCACAAACGCAAACTTAATGGATAAAATTTAGACCATCCCAAACAAATGCTATACAAACGTAACCTAAACAAATCTATCTCCACTCCCCTCACTGTCAAGAAAAGGGATCCAAATTCACATTTCCCAGCGCGGCCGTCTTCTCCGACGTCCGCGCCCCCTTCCTAACATTTCGATCCGGTTTCTCTCTCCCACGCAATAGAAACCACGCTCAACCCACCTCACTCACAGCCGCTACTCCAACCATACCCATTACATAACACCCCTCTCCCCAACCCATACCACACAGTACACTATCGCTCCCAGCTCAAACCTCAACTAGCATTTACAAACAACTCTCCCCCACCCCTAAGTCAACCCACTCTTCCACCACACTCTTATTTAATCAATATACCTACTATTTTATACCTACCATAATACAGCCACCCTCGGCAAAACCCTTACCTCCTTCAGTGCTCCTCACACCACACACACCCCACCCCTACCCCCATTAAACCATTTTACTTTCTTCACTAGGCCCCGTATTCCTAACAGTACAGCTTAACTGAACTATAACAACTTAAGCCCAAAATATGCTATACAACGTCCCTATACCCTCACCCGTGAAATGGTACTGTGGTGGACCTCAAACTATTTGGCCACATGTCGTAAGTTCATCCAGGCTCTCAGCATTCCAATGGCTCCATGTCTGGCATTTTCTGGCATTCCCCTGTGACGCCCCATAGTGTTACAACCTTGTGATATGATGTTTTTTATCTGAGTAAGCAGTTCTGACGTGTGCAATTGTTTTCAAAATGATTTAAGCGACTGAATTAAAGTGGGATCCATATTCCATTAAATCACGTGCAGTGTTGCCCACAGGATGCACGTGTATTTTTGTACATCCCAATTGGGTGTGTTTTTGCGATGAGACATGCCAGTTCTTACCTGATATTACTGACTTCATAATAACATTTCTGGAGTTTACAATTGCCAAGATTTGGGTGTTGCTAAACTTTTGTTACTGAGTATATGTGATTAACAACTGATATTTGTATGACTTTTTTAGATATTGCACGTAAGTCATTCCCCAATGGGATTGCAAATGGCACATTGATGGATACGTGCTAATGAGGTCACAATGAGATGACGGTCAGAAGTCAATAATATGTATGTCCACCATGAGTATTGATGCATGCTTGACACCTGCGTCTCAAGAAGCCAATCAACCTAGTTGACTCGCTAGTGAAGAGAATATGTCTCAATTTACGTGCTCCCCACCGCAGATGCTGTCTGCACCACTTCAGTCATTGACGTTGGTGTGTCAAAATTGTGTCCTCTGGCAGAACATTTGTCACGTATCCTCTGTGCAGCCAGACGCGATATCCTCGACATATACTGTTGACACCAGGTACTGTTGGTGTGGCTGGTTAGAATCTTTGCTAAGCATTGCTGGAGAGCAGATCAGTGGAGCAATTCCAACAGTCGTTGCTTGGCGTGGTTACAGGTGGACGGCCACTTCGGGGACGATTGGTAATGACGACTTTTTGTTGATAAGCGGCATATGGTGTTCCTGTGCATGTTAAACTGCTGTACAACATTGTGCTGGGGCGTTCTGGTTTCAAGTATCCAAATGGCTTGCCATCTTTCATTTTCGGTTAGACGCGGCATTTGGGTTATATCGTTTCTGCTGAAGGCATTGTTGCCAGACTCAGAAAATGTGGACAAGATACAGAACTGGCCTACTTCATTAACACCCGAGGAAGTTGGTCATATTTGTTGGTTGCTATCGTAAGTGCGTGAAATAAATTGTTCATACAATGAAAGACATCTGTGTGTCAGAGTCTGCCAAGAAATCAATGTATTTTGATTGGGTTCAGGGCCAACAAAAAGCCTTTGAGGAGATCAAGACATACCTTTCTGCACCTACCATTCTTGGGTATGCTGACTACACAAAGCCCTTCGAGCTCCATACAAATGTAAGCACTCAAGTTTGGAAGAAGTACTTATCAGCACCAGGATGGCCACCCACGGGTCATAGCATAACTAAGGAGGAAACTGAAACCTTCTGAACTAAACTACTCTGCACAAAAAGTGGAATTTTTGTGCTTAAAGAGGTCCGTTTTAGGAAATAAAACGTTTATGCCAGGGATTAGACATGAACTAAATCAAAGTATCCAGAGCTTGGTATCGCCACTGGCCATCTCAGAAATAAGACTAGGCTAGATAGGACCCGGTTTCTAGGAAATCAGGAGAAGAAACTTTTGCACCACTCTCAGCTGTTCTAAGCAATGTGTTTTGTATCGAGTCAGCAAGAAGTATCGTGAAGAACAGGCACAGTTAGTCCTCCTGACCAGATGTCGGTATACGACATTACAAAGTCGCCATGACTATATTTTGAGCTCCAGATCCCGAGACAGATTTTATTGGCCTGGAACAACCAAGGATGTAGAGACTCATGTACAACAGTATGTGCTGTGTTTGCATGATAAAACATGAAGAGGAAGAGCACCATTGGTTAACTACATGACGGCCAATACAACTATTTGGGGTTTTCAACATGACTCTCTGCAACATGCTTGAAACTCTTGATTCTGAGAGTAAGAAGAATTTGCGAGCCCATGTTGGACCATTGGTACACACATACAACTGAAAAGGTACCTTGAATCTGCAGGCTTTACACCATTTTTCTTATATGGTCAGCGCACACAGTGACATAGCTTCCACTGCAGGCACAAGAGTATCTAACATCAGAAAGTGACAGAAGCCATTCTTGTAAAAAGGAATTCTTGTGAGGATGGTTGCATTTGCAACTTAGCAGACAGATATAATAATAATATGAATAATAACAGGCTATGTATATAGTGCTATTTATATATCCATGTCCCTGACATGCTCAAATCACACAGAATGAAGAATTCCAGAGTCACTATATACAAGTAAGTCAAAGAAGAGAGATTATTGGGGGTCACTGATGAAAAGCTAATTTGTAGAGGTATGTCTTGAGTTGGCTCCTGAAAGAGGAGAGATCAGTGCAGAGGCGGAGATGCTCAGAGAGATTGTTCCATTCTACAGCAGCAGAGTATGGGGAAGGTTCGGCGTCCATGTAAGGTGGGTCGTACTTTGGGGACTTTGAGGAGGTATTTACTCTGAGACCGCAGAGATCGAGAAGGCAAATATGGAGTGAGAAAGTAGAGAGGTAGACCGGAGCAGAGCTAGAGAGACAACGGAACACAATGCATAATACTTTGAAGAGAACTCGTTGTTCAACTGGTAGCCTATGGAGTGATTGAAGAACAGGACTGATATGTTCATACTTCCCTGTTCGTATGACAATGCATGCAGCGGTGTGAACTCGCTGCAAACGCTGTAGTTGGGATTTGGTGGCACCGATCAACAGACTGTTGCAGTAGTCTAATTTCGAGACAAACGAGATAGTGTAAGAGTAGCTGCTGAGTTTCTAGTGAGGAAATGCCTGATATTTCCAATATTCCTAAGGGACGGGAAGGAGGCCTGCACAATATGAGAGATGTTATCATCGAGTGACAGATCTGCATCTATGATGACACCAAGTTCTCTGACTTTCTCAGAGAAACTGATAGACGATCCATCAAACTGGAAAGAACTGACCTTACACTGACATCTGTGCTTGGCTTTCCCAACAAGAATACACTCAGTTTTAGCACTGTAGAGTTTTAGCTTATTGCTGAGCATCCATTGCTTTACCTCATCACAACACTGAGCAAGATCTTTGAGAGCAGTAGAAGATTGCACTGGGTCTGGAGGGAAACATGTGTACACCTGGGAATCATCAGCATATTAATTGGTGGTGGCCGAGCAGGTGGTTGTCGCTGATGGATCCCAGTACCTTGATGTGAAAGGAGAAAAAGAACTGGTCCGAGTGACCGACCCTTGTGATACCCCACATGTGAGTTAGATCTTGCGTGAATACTGGCCATTTATGACAACAGACTGATACTTGTCAGTTAAGTAGAACTTGAACCACTTAAGAGCGGTTCCAGCAATCTGAAAGTCACTCCTGAGTCTGTCAATAAGTTGCTGATGATCAATGGTATCGAACGCGGAGCTAAGGTCTAGCAGCATCAAGATGCCAACCGCGTTATCATCGACGCCCAGCCTTAAGTCATTCAAGACCCTGATCAAGGCAGTCTCTGTGCTATGGTTGGAGCGATAAGCAGATTGGAAGTCGCACAAGAGATTGCGCTTGCACAGGTGTTCGGATACCATTTTAGCCACAGCCCTATCGATCACCTTTGAGACGAACGGGAGGTCTGTAGTTGCCCAGCATGTCAGGATGATGATGAGACTGACGGCATCTCTCCCTGTCTGAGGCTGAAATTGACTATGTCCGTCATAACTGGGAGGAGGACATCCAAGTTTGATCAACACCAATGATGTTGGTATGGGATCGAGTGCACATGGAGTTGGCTTTGAGCTTCTAATCAACTTTAGAATATCAGAGGTTGTGAACTCCCTGAAAGTAGTGACGTTCTCACAGAGGTCACTCGGATTTATGTCTTTGATATGAGAGGAGCTTGCGTCTTCCTGTTGCTTGCGTCAGACATAGAGGAGCGAACTTTGGAGATCTTATCTGTGAAATAGTCCAGGAAAACATCTGGTAAGGCATCAGAATTGTGATTCGATGGTAACGGGGATGACGAATCCTTACCCAAAAGACGAGACATCAGCTTGTGGAGTGCTCTTGGGTCGGATATGCATGCCTCGATTTTACCGTTTAGAGATGCATGTTTAGCATGTGCAATGACGGTGGCAACCTGGTTCCTTGCAGTGCAATATATCTGCCTGTGGATTTCAAGGCGAGACCGTCTCTAAGCACTCTCTGCTCTACGGCGACAAGCCTTGGCAGCCATTACGTCCGAGGTAACAGTCCAGGAAGACACAGGACGTCGAGGGACTAGCTTCTTCTTCAGAGGTACGTGTTTATCAAGCAGCTCCTGGAGGACAGTATTGTACAGATGTGAAAGGGCATTTGGTTCCGTCGGCTGATCACAGAAAAGTTTGGATTCAAACAAGTCCGAAGTGAAGGTTAGGTGATAGCTGTGATATTTCTGCAATGTATCTGAGTTTTAGGACAGGGAGGGTTGTCAACATCCAGATGGAATGTCACTAGGAAGTGATCCGAGATCTCCAGATCACTAACCCTTATACCTGTCAAACGCACATCCTTACCCACCCAGTCAAGGTTATGGCCACTCTAGCGTGTGGGTTCACTGACTAGCTGAACCAACTGCAAGCTTTCCAAGAGCGTTTTCCTTTTTGATGCATGTGTGTTAGATGGAGTGGAATTGAAATCGATATTAAAATCATCAAGTACCACTAGTCTGGAGCGTGTTGTACATGTAGAGTCTACGAATGATAAAAACTCATTAAGGAATTGAGGGAAAGAGAGCTGGTTCTTTTTGGATGGTGGTGGTCTATATAAGGCTACGATGTTCGTTGAATCTTTTTCAAATTGTCAACAAGAAGTCAAGAGTTTCAAATGAGGAAACAGAGTCAACATTCAGCACTTTGACATTGAAATGAGATCCATGGATAATACCCGCACACCCACCACGTGATAGGCGGTGCTTATGTTTACATGTGTAGCCGGAGGAATCATGGCTACTATTTTCGACTCGTCACAACACGGACGGAGCCATGTTTCAGTAAGGACAATGTATGTTGATGCTTCTGTCAGTTATCAAATCCACGATATCATCACACTTGTTGCTCACAGAAAGAATGTTTAGCAGGCATACTTTAGGATTTGAGGAAGACAGTTACGTCATCTTGGACTAACAAATACACCCATACCAGTTCATGTTATAAGGTAAAAATGCATCTCTAAATTAGTCATGAGTGGCTTATGAGTGATAACGGGTAGACACTGTTTGGAGACCGAAAGTCTAAAGGGAATGGCGTTTAGCCGTAAGTGAGATATATACTGTAAGCCATTAAAAACGCAATTTGACATTCATACTTTCTTTACTCACACCAATGTCAACACATATAAACCTAACTGGCAGATATGTTTTAAGAGTGAACATCTGTGAATAATTGCGTCTGAAAATGTCCAGTCAACAACAACATCAGTGACGCAACAACGACATCAAACAAAGGAGGGGTCACTTGCAGTCAATATCGTTTGTGTCCACATGCTCGCAGCCTTTGGGGCATTGAAAGACACACATTTCTCAGGAACAGCTGTTGGATGGTCTGCAGCCTCTGATGGTCTGTGGTCTGATCATGACACCACCCACTCCAAAACGATCATGTTCAAGGACACAGTTTGGCGCAAGTCTTTCTCCTTTACGTCGATAAATCTGTTGACGTCAATCTGCAAAGGATAAGTTAAACCTGGATTCATCTGACAAAATGACATCTGGCCATGTCCTGTTGCCAAGATTGGCCCCATTTGCTGCCCATCGCTGTCTGGCAAGTCTGTGGCGATGCAATAAGGTTGGACCACGGTACGGGTGACGAAACCGGATGTTGAAGGCAGCAAGGCGTCCTTGCACATTTTGGGCTCTGAAATGACGTTGACTTGTCCCAATTGTCCTCCTTGCCTCATCATCAGCTGTTTGAAACCGATTTCGCAAGTGTGAAACTCGGATATTGCGGTTTTGTCGAGCTGTTATCACAGGTGGTACACCAGGTCGCGGACGATCAGCAACACTTCCGGTAGCCCGAAAACGTTGTCTGAGTCGACTTACAGTGGATGGTTACACATTAAAGTGCCTGGCAATAATCACATCTGAAGCACCTTGGCTGACCATACCGATAACCTTATTCCTTTCGTCTTGTGTCAAGTGTGGCATTTTCTCAAAGTGATTGAGTTCCACAATTCCCTGTGCTTTTACAGGGCCTGGGTGCAGGTAATGCATGTGCACAACGTGTTTCATGAATGTTGTTGTGCTTACGAGAAATGTCAAAGGTTCAGTTTTAGGTATCAAAGTTCATGTGAGAGGAATGCTCCGGGACTCGAACTCGAAATGGGCCAGAATAACAGCCTTTTATCCCTACATCCTCTGTTTCGCAGGCAAAAATCTTCAATAGAACTTTTGTGAGTTGCAGGACAACAAATACCAATTGCGTTTTTAATGGCTTACAGTATATATCCGTCATGAGAGACAGAATACAATAACAGATCAAATAAAGAGGGGTGAGTGACCGAACGGTACTTACCGATTATTTTCTAATCGTAATATTCATGAGTGCTAGGACGGATGCAGGATTAACGAATCAAAACGACGAGTTGAAACATGTGATCATGATCAGGTCAGGTTCGAAGCATATAAAAGACAGGTTGGGCACTGAGCGAGGGGTGCGCCAGTCTACGTCACTCAGATGCCTGTGTGGTACGAGCCTACCCTGTCTGTTGATGAAGTTGTAGTTAGAGATGGACTGAGACAGAGTAAACATTATGTAAGCATAAACTTGGTGTTGCGTTTATCTATGAATGTATGTGTGCCAGTACATGAATGCAATGTGGTTAGTTAGGAGTCACGGTCGTCCGACCCCTCACTCCTGGCCTTAGCATCCTGCAACGGACCAAGTGAGCGGAGCGCCAGAGCTACAATCTCCCCCTGACAATTGGAACGGCCACAACTAGTAGGTAACTGTGGTAGGGTTTACTAACGCCCAAACGCCAGTTAAGACAGTAAAGAGAATGGTCAAAGATGGACAAAAAACAATATTTAGGAATTAAAGCACTAGTTGATGTGAATAATCTCAGGTGGTCATAACAACCCATTTAGCTCCGTAATGACACCTGCCAAAATAAAAGGGAGCGGACGTGTTTTCAAGAGCTCCGCCTGAACATAATGTAATCTGAGTTTCTGTGTGTTTTCCCCTTGGACTATCTCAAATTCACTGGAATACTTAATGAATAGTGATCTATGGACAAATGTATGTGTTCGCAAAAGGATGCAGATATTCATGGGGAGTGAGACAAGGTAACTCTATCATCTTTGTTGACGCGGTAACCATACCTACAATGAATACTTCTGTATGTACGTCCCCAGATGCATATTCCACACAGAAACCAGATAAACTGGATTATGACATTCTGAAGACTTTGAAAATCTCTTTGGAGAAAACGATAGAAAAACATGTGAAAGATCACTCGTTAATCAATATGGCGCCGATGACGCGGGCTTGAATCACATTCGTCTGTTTATGTATGATATAGGGAGGTCAGATTGCCCAGACTTTCCAGAATGTGTTCTCATTAAGCGAGTTAAGAGACAGGGGCAAGTAAAAACTGTTATTGAAAAATATGCGTCTGATGTGTAATACCTGCACACGTGATTCAATCAGATGTATTAAGCAAAGGTAAACCGCCCCAGGTTAAACAGGGACAAAGCAGGTGTCATGACGATAAAAGGGATATGATGTCAAATTTGCTATCAAAGATGCTATTTATGCATGAAAACATGAACAGAAAATTTCAAGATGTGTGTAAAATGATTGACGTCTTTCAAGCCATGCATAGCAATGACATGATTAACCTCATTGAGCAATATCAAATTATGGATAAAATATGTGAAAACAATGCAGTTGATATTGCAAAACTCCGTGCCAATGAATGACGTCATCATCATGGACGACAACGTGGGACAGAACACTACCGACGAGGATATTAACCATGATAGTGCTGATGATACCCATCCTCATGACCAACGCACTATCATCAATAGCAAGGTGACCTTCGATAACGAGTGGTCAAAGTCATTCAGTGGAGTATCAAGGACGCGTAATAAACGGTTTGTACTCAGTTACGTGCTTGCTGCTAAACCGTTTGAAGTTGTGAAAGATTCTATCATTAAGTATGCCAAATCACGGGATGTGATGCAACATTATTGAAGCACTGGGACACTGGACGTAACGCCACATCAGGATAAGAATCGCTGTATCGAGACACACTGTACATAATCTCCATGATGACTTCTGGCCTGATAATGTCTTGTGCCGCGAATGGATCCCTAGAAAAGCTTGGTACAACGACCATACACTTCATGACCTTAACAACCATGCATATTCTTCACTGGTGTCTTACTGCAATGGTGCTTCGCATTGCTACTTGGAATGTTCGTGGAGCTCAGAACTGTCTAGCCGATATTGAAGTCAAGCTAGACAGCACTGACGTTATGGCTGTGAGTGAACACTGGCTAGACCCATCTCAGTGTCATGTCCTTGAGACTCTACATAATGACTTTAAGGTGTTTACTAAATTCCATGTAGAACACACCTCCAAACGAGGTGCAGGCGGTGTTGCTCTGTTGTGAGAAAGAGTACGTTTTAGAGTATCGGTAATATAGGTATAGATGCAAGCAGCCATATCATTGGTGCTAAATTAATCAGACACGGTGCACCGCTCTACGTTATTGGTGTCCAACGTCCTAGACAGTGTGTATTTTGATCTCATGTATGATATGCTAGACGTGTATGACGAATGCTCTCAACTTGGTAGAACTATCTTACTCGGTGGTTTTAATGCCAATATATGTGTACGTGATTCCTTAAAAGGTAGGACAAAGTCTCTAGCACGCTCTCTCGCAGCGCGTAACCTTATTTCAATTGTACCACTAGATAGCAACTGTACATACACATTTAGGAGCAAATGCGGCACTGTTAGAAGTATGATTGACTATGTGTTCATAGACGTTGAACTTCGCAGTAGTGTTGTAGGCTTTTTACGTAGATACAAGCATCCCATATTCTGTGTCTGATCACAGCCCTGTCTTAGTATGTTTCAATATGAACGCTGATAATGTAAGTTCTCATGGTGAACGCCCCTACTGGCGGAAAGCAAATTGTACTGACTTTATGCTATATCGGTATGAAACCGAAAATTACTTTAGAATGTACAGTTGGATGTTTCCCATTTTTCATCTCCTGATGCATACATCGAGTATCACAATAGTTATATCACAGAATATTTACATGCTGCAACTATACTTGCAATTCCTACTTCAAAATTCCAAGCACAATTAACGCCATACTGGAGGAAGTATGCACTTAAAGAACATCATGATTATATGCATAATTGCCGCAAAAAATTGGATTTCTAACGGCAAAAGCCATAGCTCAGATGACAAATATTTATTGAATATAAACAAGCTAAACGTGCATTTGAAAGAAACCACCGTTCAGCTAGGCATCGTTACAGAAATGAAACATTTGATGAAATTTACCAAGCAGACGTGGTAGATATCCAAGAGTACTTTAGAGTTCCATAAAAGTTAAAACGTAAAAGAGAGCAAACGCAGTCTCCAACCTATAACGGTGACTCCTGTAACACGCAGGAAGGTGTATGTAATCTCTTTGCCAGGTACCTCAGAGACTTGTCTGTACCTAAGGGTCCAGAATGCTTTGATACTGGATTTACAGAACACGTTGATAAGTTTGTAGAAAGTTGTTGTATATAACCTGTACATGACGACAGTGATTCTGTCATTCTCTCCCCGTTTACTAAAGATGATACCGTAAAACGTCTTAAAAAACAACAAATCTCCAGGTCCAGATGGTCTTTCAAACGAGCATGTAAGGTATGCTGGTCGGTCTGTTATTGGCCATATTGTATCACTTTTCAATACCATTATATCGTTTGAGTGCGTACGAAATGCATTTAGTGTTGGTAATATTTTATCAATTCACAAAGGAAATGGTAAAGGCAAGCATGGTCCATATAATTATCGAGGTATCACTCTTACACCTGTTCTCTGAAAAACGTTTTGAAAGATTACTGTTCAAAAGAATTGAAACATGGACAAAAGCTGAAAAAGATTTCCCCCACCCTCTCCAGTTTGGATTTAGGAAGGGTGCCGGGCGGAAACGGCAGCGCTTACTCTAACTGAAAGTATTGCCTATTATGTCGAAAGAAATTCACCTGTTTATTGAGCCTTCCTTGATAATGAGAAAGCGTTTGACAGAGTTTGGTTGAATGGACTTTTCTATAAGCTTTACAATTTCGGAATTCGAGGTAAACTGTTGCGACTTATATACACTATGTACACATCAATGAAATCATGTGTTAGCACTGGTAGCTGTATTTCTGAAGTATTTGATGTAACACAGGGGGTAGGTCAAGGTCCTATCAGCTTGGCTCTTCACTCTATATATAAACGACTTCCTTCACAGTATCGTCGACTCCAGGCATGGCATATGTTTACCATGGGGTAAAACACCAGGGGTGCTGTTAGCCGACGACTTGTCTTTGTTAAGTGCATAACCAGGTGGACTTCAAAGTTTGCTTGATGTTGTACATAAGTATGCGCACACATGACACTTGCGTTTTAATGCATCAAAGAGTTTATTTCTTGTATTTGGAGATACAAAAAGAAATGTCCATCCTAAAATATACATTGGCGAGAAGGAAATACCTTCCAATACACATGTAAAATTTGCTGGTCTCCAAATCTATTCATCCGGTAGAACTATAGAACGTACGCAGTTTGTATGTGAAAGGCTTAGGATACTCTATAATAAGAACCATGGCCTGTGTTTTGGTGGCCTTAACCCACTTTGTTGTGTACGTATTTGGGAAAGAGTTATTCTGCCATATGTATGGGCCATAATACCAGAAAAGGAATATGATATGCTGGAAACTGTACAAAACCAGTTTTGTAAGAGTACCCAAGGCCTTTCAAAACGTGGATCATCCACAATAGCCAGAGACAGTCTCGCCCTGGTCACACTACGAAGATATATGCACCAGAAGTTCTTGCTATTTCTCGGTAAAATATGGCACAGCGATACTGAATTTGTCTTTAAGAAGGTGCTTGTGCATAGACTCTGTCAGTATAGACAGACTTCATCCTTGGAGAAAGAGCGATATATCAAGTCATCGCCAATCTTCCACATGCTCAATCTTGTAACAATGTATGACCTAGATATGCATTTGTACAACTATGTAAACCAATCTTCCTTCTTAACGAAGGCTGAGTGGTCTGTACTGGTTAAAGAAAGAATACTTAAAGCTGAGGATACATATGTTGCTTCTGTAACGAGGTTGAGACTTAACCTTGAAAGATATCAGACTATAAGATATCCTAAAAAGGTTCACAGACTATGGTCTGCATGTTATAAAATGCCAGAATGTTTCAATAATATTGCTGCTCTTTTACGTATCAGCACACTTAGCATTCAGTCTCTTGAGTGTGAATGAGGCATAGTTGCCTATGATATTTTATAACATGTATTTCTACACTGTACTCTCATACAAAGTAGTAGAAACGCTTTGATTGAGTCACTAGTTGACATGATAGATGTTGACACTTTTGTTAGTTTATGGAATGATGAAGACCGTTTTGTCTCATTTATGCTCGGTGGTCTACCAAATGTATATGCTCAAGAGCTTGAACAAGAAATGTGGTTTAAATGTATAAAACTAATCGCAAACTCTGTAAAACCTTGGCTACATCAACTAAAATACCTATTCTAAATTTGATTGTCATACACCGTTATGTGATCAACCTCTGTTACAACCTGCTGTATCTTCGACTTCGGAGAAAATAAAGATTATCTATCTATCTATCTATCGATAAATAGATATAGGCACAAAGCTCTAAAACTGAGTCAAATTCAGAAAATGAAAATACAATGTCACTAGACCGTAATTAACTTGTCAATGATTAAGGTTTATATTAAGTTTTGTAGCAGACTTACAAAAGTGAGGTGAGGTGAGGTGAAATTGGGTTTAACGTCGTGCTTGAGAATATTTCGCTCATATGACGACGTGCATGCGTGTGTATGTGCGGCTGCTTGTACTAGCCCAGACTGAAGCTGGTTTTATAGTGCTAGTTTACTGAGATACCATGCCGCAGTGAAGCATGAATACCCCACTCAGACACATTATACTGACTCCGAGCCGACCAGTCCTTGTTGTACCCATTAATGCCGAGCGCCAGGCAGGGACCAACAAGTACCATATTTTAACGTCTTTTGGTATGACGCGGCCGGGGATCGAGCCCGCGACCTTCCGCTCTCCGGGCGGACGCTCTAACCACTACACCACGGAGGCGGTCACTTACAAAAGTAATTTCTCCAGAAGAGTTTGGAAGAAACAAATTGTTCCAGTATTTCTAATGATTTGCAAAGAAAATTGTCTTCCTATTGCAGTATATTCGTACGAATGAACGCATATTAACACAAATCGAAATTTGAGATAAAACATAATGATTTCCCTTATATTTCTGACCGAGTGCAGATTCTTGTAAACTAAACCGGCAAATAGCAATCAATCTGCCTGCGAGTCATTTTGATTCAACGATTAGAAAAATCATATCCAAGATTAATATTTTCTCATATACTATTTGACCAGCCGAAGCTCCACTGCTTGCGACCGCAAAAAACCGTTATGTGATCAATTTCCAACAAAAATTACTTTTAACGAGCTAAAGTGTGGAATTCATTATACATCTATCCATTCTCTGTCAATAAAAATTAGATTGAAAGGCGTCAACAGCTGTAACCTGACACGATGTCATTCAATTAAATGTAAACAATACTGAGTGAAATGTGCATTCAAATAAAAATACAGAATGAGCGCCTGTTACCACCAGATAGAGTACTTACTTCCGGTGTACTTACATGCACATTGTAATGAAGTGTGAAGTGGGGACAGATCTGTCATATCGGAGGTATTATGCTTTCCTGTAAATAGACTCGCACTTCAACTTTAAACTACACTAAAGTAGCACCAAACTCCTGCATCCAGTTAAAATACCTAAAAAGCTACCTGCAATAAACAGTGTTCAAACAGAAAAATGCAGTAAATATATTTACCTGATAAAATACTTGGTTAAAATTCCACATTCAATATTAAGTTCATTTAAGTTTTATGTCAGTTGGACGTATAACTCCAGTAAGAAGAAAAGAGTATTCCAAATTAAGAAAGACTATTTACTGTTGTATTGTTATCTTGAAAAGGTGGAAATTGTGCCGAGAAGACATTTTGTCTGAATTTCAGCTATTAGACAGACCCCTGAATAAACACAATGCAATTACTTTCACCATGAAAGGGATCCAAGATGACCAGGCCCCGATTTCTCGAAACAAACTTAAGTCTGTTTTCAGACTTAAGTCTGAGTTTTTACTCAAATTTGAGAAAACTCAGCAAAATGCATTTCTCAAACAAAACTGAGTTCGATTTTGGACTCAAACTGAGTTGACAATTTGAGTTTGGTAGGGAGGTGACTTAAGTTTTTTTTGGTGATCACAAAATGGCGCTGATAAATAGACGTAGACGCCGTAGAGTGAAACGTAAATCCACTTTGAGTAGATCATTAGTTGACAGACAGAACCCTCTCGAGGTTATGTCACAAGAGGAGCTCTTTCTGCGGTTCCGTTTCCGTGCTGAGAGTATTTTATTTATTGTTTCACTTGTTTGCGGGAAACTCGAACGGTGTTCAAACCGAAGCAACCCACTACCTGTCTTAACGCAAGTTCTAGTCACTCTGCGTTTCTTGGCCACTGGGTCTTTTTATTCATTAATCGCCGGTACGTATGCGACCATCTCCACCTCATCTGTGTTTCGGTCAGTCAGGGATGTATGCTCTTGTCTCATTGAACATCTCCGGCATTTCATACGTATGCCTAGCGGACAAGATGCCGACATGACCAAGAAACAGTTCTTTCAAATTGCAGGTGAGTATATTTGATTGCTTTTACCTTCCTTTCGTAGCAAAGCTCATTCTAGGTCAAATAAAGGGGGGGCTACTCTCAATCTTGTCATTTCTAGTTTCGATGAACCGATATGTAATCATGCATAAATGAAGAGACTCGTATTAAAAATTCCCGTAAGACCCACTGACATAACGATATTGCCAATGTCGGAAAAAATTAAACTTTAGAGACATATCCCATACGATATGATAAAAATATATTTTTATAAACTTGAAAAGAACCAGAAATATTCCTTGATGTACTTTTTAAAAAACACCCAAAACTTAATGATACAATAATGTCTATATACTAATTGTATAATATATGAATTCATCAAAAAAATGTGAATTATGCAAAATGTACTTTTCAGGATTCCCCAATGTTCTGGGATGTGTGGATGGAACATTCATCCGTTTAATGGCACCATCTGAGAATGAAGCAGACTATTTGAACAGGAAAGGCTTTCATTCACTCAATGTTCAGGTAATATGTTTATGTTTACTAATCACCACTTTTCTCATGTACAATGCATGAAATTATTTTCAGCATTAAAAAAAACATATTTCATTACCTATGCTGTTACCACCAAATCACCATATCACCATATCAATTCTTCTTAAGTCAAATTTGAATTTTGCCCTATTCCTCACCACATTGGTAGAATGTGTGAAGCCCAATTCTGTTGTCCCCTGCCATGATATTGCTCGAATATTGCTAAAAAGCGCTGGCATAAAACTAAACTCCGTCACTTTTATGCTCAAATGTAAATCCAAAAGAGTCAAGACCAATGACCTACTGATTTCAAATAATAATTGTTATATTAAGCTGACATAGTATTTCAATCACTTTTCAGATGATATGTGATGCGAGATACAAATTCATCAACTGTGTTGCAAAGTGGCCAGGGAGTGTCCATGATAGTCGCATCTTCAGAGACAGCAGGATCAGCATTGCGTTTGAAAATGGTATAACTTCATAGAGCAACTGTAATAACATAACTTCCACTGTATAAACAAACAAAATACCAAATGACACTGTTTGAAGAACACAGTTTATTTAATAATTCTTGAAGAGTTTTTTTCAAACAAAATATTAATTGTGGTTCTGTTCTTCTTAATTAATAGTAGGTACATTTTATATATGAACATAGCTTTTTACTGAAGATGAGGTACAATATTAGGTACATCATATGAAGTAGTAAGGTGTATGACTTGGGATGCCATGACACATTGATACATCGATACTTTTTCTAAGGCAATACAATTATCGATACATTGACAATTGTATTGATATTTATGTTTAAAAATATTGGTTTAAATATCATAAATATTTACATTTATCAATTGTATCATGTTTCTTGATGTTATGAGGGTTATAAAAGATTATATTTCATGCACATAGATGGGAAATTAGAACTTTTTATCTCTAAGAATCAAACATGTTGATCTTTTCATGGACAATTTTTCAACATTAATGTTCAAAATGTTACTAAATTTAAGCAATAATGCCGCGAAAATGGGTATTGTATTATGTATTGAATCATGACATGGGTATCAGGTTACATATCGATTCATGAAACTTATGTATCATGACATCCCTATGTAAGACATCGTTTCCATTTACTTACTATATTTAACAAAAAGAAGACCTGTCAGACACTTGGTATGTTTTATATGACTGACTGACTGACTGACTGAGTTTAGTTTTACGCCGCTTTTAGCAATATTCCAGCAATATCACGGCAGGGGACACCAGAAATGGGCTTAACACATTGTGCCCATGTGGGGAATCGAACCGGGGCCTTCGGCGTGACGAGCCAACGCTTTTACCACTAGGCTACCCCACCGCCCCTGTTTTATATGATAAAATGGTAGAAGCTTAGTTATGTTTCCTAATAGTGTTGGGCATTGGTTAGAATCTCTTAACTGATGATTGGTTCATTACAACCAATCAATCATCGAAAATATTTGGTTAGCATCATTATTCAAATTTTCCTGGATATGTTTGTTAATGCACAAAAAATAGAGTAGAAAACGTGTAGTTCTTATACATTTTTTAACTAATTGCACAAAATGCATTTGCAAATGTCACATCTTAAAAGTATGACTTGTATGTTAGGAACATAATTTTTCTTGAGTTTTTATAATAAATTCAGTCATGACTTGAAACGAGCTGGAAGTGCTTATGAAATGTAACAGACACAACCAACCTTGTAAAAAAAAATGTTAATGCAAACAAATGTTCCAAAATTGTTAATGTTTGATTATGAGAAAACATCGATTGCTTGGTCATTTAGTCATTAAGACCAATATTTGATTATTTCAATTAATCGGACCACCACTATTTTTTACTTAATTTTATTCTTCCAGCTCTAAATACTAAGCTTTACTCTCAGTCTTACCTACAGTAATAATAACACTGCATGCTCACAACACTCTTTGCTCCAGCCCTCGCCATTTCAATTTTACACTGATAGACTAAGCTGGCCACAGTTTAAGTACAATGTTAAAGATTGTAAACTCACTTGCTCTCTTACTTCAGAAGGAAATATTAATAGCCGTAGGATATCTTTTTTTATTTTCATATATTTCATGTTTGCAAATTTACATAGGAATGTCAACAGAACCATCCACACAGATTGTGATTTGTTATATGTTATAGGTACCTACAAGGGATTACTGTTGGGAGACTCAGGATATCCATGCAAGTCCTACTTGATGACACCATTCCTAACCACATCATCCCATGCTGAAGAGAAATATAACAGAAGTCACAGTAGAACCAGAGTTTTGATTGAGCAGAGTTTTGGAATTTTGAAAAGGAGATTTTCTTGTTTACATAGTGGATTAAGGACAACACCTCAAAATGCCTGCAAATTAGTAACTGCTTGTGTCATTCTACATAATATTGGCATTGATAGAAAAGATATAATAGATGTTGAACAGGTTGATATTGAGACCAATCAAAATGTCAGTGTCCATATAGCTGATGACTGGACTGGTAACAATGTTCGAAAACACTTGTGTCAGCAGTGTTTTAGTTAGATATTCCATTACAGCTTAAACAATATATCTCATGAGAACATTCTGTGTTTAACATATTTGGTCAAGTAATGAATAGAAATGTACATTATCAGAAAATAACTTAAGACAGATTATCTCCCTTGCTTAACAATTACGCGTGTCTGAATATGAGTCATTTTTTAGCAAGATAACTACATCAAAACATCATTCCTATGCAGTAAAGAGAAAATTTCATCCATAAAGTTGTATGTTTCATTTTGGCACCCTAACAATTATTCTTCACTAATACGGTTCTGTTTTTCTTAGTATTTCCATTTCTAATTTCAGCTTTTCCTGTTCTAATTTAATCAATGCTACCTTTGCCCTGAAAAATTCTGCTTCTTCTTTAATTTAACAATTTCACATTTAAATTTGGATTCCTCTGCCTGTAGGGTTAGTATTTCCTGCTGTTGCAGCTTTAGCTTCTTTTTGGGAAGATTGGAATTGTTAGTGGCATTTGCTGTTGCAGTTGTAGCTGTAGATGTAGATGTAGTTGCAATAGGAGTAGCAGTAGTAGTAGTGGTAACAGTGGTTGATTTTGGAGTACCAGCGGTGATAGTTGGGATCTGCAGTATTCTCGGCCCTCCATGACAAGGAAATTTATTGCACTTTGAAGAACTGTAATATAAATGATTGTCAACAGTTATTATTGTAAAGAATTGCTATAGAACAGCATATCAGTTATGCCAGATTATAATCATATAAATCACCATATAAATTTAGAAATGAGACAATAAGTCAAATATATATTTTTTTATGTAAATAGTCATCTGTTTGTCAGATAATACAGTAGTTATTGGGAGATGAATAGTCCCATTTTATTATTATTGCAATGTCTGATTGGTCAGTATGTCATGGTTAAAGAGACAATTATCTTTAGTACATTAACATGTAATGAGTATCGATAAAAATGTGTCCCACATTTGACAGTTTATTTTAATGGATAAAGTATAAGAATGGTATATAAGTGTGGACAAACCATGCTCATTAGTATCAGTGAAGTCCATGGACACACTTGGTTCTTCCTCCTAAACACAAGGAATTACATCAAAATCTGAAATTACATTCATGAGGAAAGTGAAACAGTATTTTGAATGCACTTATCTGAGGTGTGCTGTGCTATTCATTGTCAGCGTTATGGGCATACCTTATGTGGAGTTTGGAGCTACATATAAATGAACATTATTATTACTACTATTAATATTATGATGAAATGGCATTTTACAGTAGGAAAATGTGATGAAGCTAAATTGCTAAATAAAGCATTGCTACTGTTTTATGTTTCCAAATAACACCTTGTTAATATACAAACTGGCTTATATTTTTACAGTTTTTTGTGCTGCTAAAGTATGAAAAAAACTTTGGTCAAGAAAGTGTTCTGTTCCAATAGTAACATTGCCTGGTCACATGTAGTCATATTTGAGGAAAAATTGCAGTTTTTAACTGTTGAATAATGTGAAATTAGGGAACAATGTTTCTTCATGTAATATGTAGATTTAGTGATGTTTTTGTGTTATTTTCATACACTCTTTATGAATATTTTATGTGAATCAATGCAATTAAGAAATACAAATTATTGCTCTATTTTGAGTTATGTGTTTATGTGTTGTTAAAACTACACAAAATGCAGCAAATACCACTTTCATAGCCCAAAGTCAGTTGAAATAAGTTATACCTTCAGTGTCTATGCCTCCTGCTAGACCACTCAGAGTTGCCCTTTCCCCATAGTCTCCAGGATGGCAGCTTCTGGCATTGTTGGGGAAGCTGGTTTGGGCCCTCCTCCTGTTTTGGGATTCGACGGATGGCATCATTCTTTTTCTTTGCTGAAAATATTTTGCAAGGTATTGATAAAGATATTAAATTTTAATCATTTCGGGTTTACATTACATATATAAAAATATTTCTTACAGAATTAATTTGTGACATTAATGTCATTATAATCATCAAATAGGCTTGAAAATGTTTATTTAAATATCTAAGCAACTTCATAAAGAAAAATGTATAATGATATACCTCTTTGCTTCAAGTTCGCATACTGTTTCTTCCCTTCCTCTACCGTCCGTTTAATTTGACTTCGATTTCCTATTGTAAAACAAACGTGGAGACTGATTATACATGTATATACATGTTGGCACGGTACTGCATGGTCACACCCACTCGTCGATACAACAGTCTGGATTCCGGTAGAAAAAATATTTCATGCTTATGAATTTGGTACAACTACTTTTCACAGTAGATTTTTACAAATCTATACTGTGGTATTATTACCAGACAAAAAACACATTAGGAATAAGCACAAATCTGCAAAACTTTGAGTAACGCGGACCCAATATTAACGTGGCCAAAAGCTTGCAGTCACAATGTAATGAGGGCAGGTAACTCTAATTCGCACTCTGCTGACCTAGTTTTCACCTTCAGTTTTTGCACAGGTGTCAGATACATCCATGCACCATTAAGTTTTGTATGGTTATATTTATCATATTCTTTCATGGGAATTTAGTTACGGGTGCATTCAACGAAAAGTATCCCTATGCACGATTTAGCCGCCATTGCCTCTTCCCATGCCTCTTCCTTCATCGCGCCTCTTCCCTCCACACCCCTAAATTTGCCGAACAACCGCTCTCCTCCCTCCTCCAGACCTCATCAACTAACGTAAGCCGCTCCTCCTCGGTCCAGTTCGGGCCCACGCTTAGGTTTCCATCCAGCTGGTAGTCATTCTCAACATTATTTGCCATTTTCCTATCGGTAGACAACTTCGCTGAAGCAGACGACTTCTACCGTGTTTACATTAGAAACGGAAGTTGATTTCCGCGCCATGGCCGCTTCGACCACGTATAAAAAATAATCTCAGATCGATCTCAAATTCTGAGTTACAAACTCAGCTGAGTTTTGACTGAGTTTGTTTTGAGAAACGCAACTGAGTAAGAAACTCAGCTGAGTCAAAATCTCAAACTCAGTTTGTAATTTGAGTAAAAACTTAAGTTTGTTTCGAGAAATCGGGGCCAGGAACTATACCTGAAGACAGCACATAAAACAAGTCACTCATCATGAAATCTTTATGAACACACACACACACACACACACACACACAGAAACGTGGTTTAAAACATAATGTAAAACATCACACATGACATAGTCTGTAGGTGATCTCTGTTGTGCTAATAACACAATATCATCTGCATATAGCATTAAACTGACATTTACGCCATCAATTTCAATACCACAGTTAAGATTTTTCAACACAATTACAACTCCAAAAACACAATTATCAGCTCCTCTTCTTTCTGCCACTCCCAGCCTGGCGGCCAGGTGGATACTTCAGAAACGTTCCTAACTCTTTCTTGAAATTTCCCATGAGATAGGACACATTCTGAAACTTTATATTTAAATACATGAATAATTTTATATGGAAGATATATTGTCTAAAATGATTCAAGTATTTGTTTAATCAATCACTTGAAAGGTTCATTTCACTGCTGTAACTTGGCATGTGAACACATGTAACATGTATATGAACAGCATCCATACAAAATATGACAAAAAGTGTAAACAATTTATATTTTCAACTAAAGGAATGGAAGTTTTCTTAAACATTTTCAAAGAAAATCCTCAATTTCACGTTGATTATTCAAACAGACTATGAATTAGGATCAATTAGACGATGCTTTACTGTCATATATTATTTGCTATGGTCATGATGAAAATGCTGCGTTTGATAATTAACTTACCAGAGATGATTGAATACAACCTTGTATTCTTAAAACAAAACTTGCCGTTTTGTCCATCAACATTCATTCTTGACATCAAATTGTTTGACATTGTTATGCAAAACAATGGAAGATTGTTGTTATTCTGTCAGATTTAGTTTTCTTTACAGATTCTCAGAAACGATTATTTCAAATTAAATAGGAGTTGTACTGATGTAGCAATTTTGCTAACAGGAGTTATAAATTGTAACTAAAGCCATGTTACATTAAATGATAAGAAAACAAAATGGGTGGTGGTCCACAGGTCAAAGAACAAGTCTATTGTGGGAGGTCTTCCAACACCATTTATTCCAAAACACAAGGAAGGTTGGATCATGGAGTTCTAAAAACAATAATGAGCTCTCAAAAGTGTACAATATATCCTTTAGTATCTACTCTCTCTCTTTGTCATTTGTACACTCATAAAACTCTGATAAATAACTCCTTCATAATTCAGAAATGTTTACACTTAATCTCTTATAGGAACACTTAGAAACTCTCATATAATGAAGTGTTCGTATATCTGTGACGTCATAACTATGCCTCTCTGAATCATGAACAATATAATAATGACATAAAACTCTACACTGCCAGAAATAATCTATCATACCCTGAATATAATAAGACAATGAATAACATCTCTTACAACTCCAATCTACACTCAAAAAGACTGAAATGTACTCGTAAACAAACATCGCTGTCACACGCAAATTCTTGGAAACAGTGTATCTCTGACTCTCAATTCCAAGAAATGGAAGTCCTACTCTATTTTGACAAGCAAGTGACAGGTGGCCAAAACATATTGAAATGTAGGTCATACACTGAAAATAACTCTGATTTAAAACACTACAAATATACACCTTCTCTCTAATATACTCGATAGATGATCTTGACAAGGGAACATGTACATAAAATGCTGATATCTAACAATACCTGTACTCTACATAATGGACTCTTCCAAATCTCAGCATGTTTCACTGCACACACATTTAAATGCAAAATAATGAAAAACCTACACTTTGACAATAATAAAAAACATCATATTCAAATTCTACAGCTGACCAAATACCTGAAGAGTGTGTCTCCCAGCGATAAACATCTATATAAAGTTATGACTTCTGTCCATCTCGCATCCAGCTCTTTACGGCGAAAAACAATATGGCGCCAAGAAAGGGAGTGCTTATTAAACTAAACATCTCCGGGAGAAATAATTATCTTACATGATCAACCTTAATATATAAATGAAGATAAAGACCAAACATTATCACCAAAAAAGACCAAACATTATCACAAATATTCAAAACAGGTGGTAATGAAAGAGCATTATCATCTTCCTCTTAAACTTTGTGATGGATATACTGGAAACAAGTGAAATGTTAAAAACTTGTTACCTTAGCATTGCTCCTTTTATGTGATCCACAAAATTGATGCCACCCAATCTTCGAAGATGAGATTTCTGCAAATTTCATTAAAATTAAATCTTATTTCATAATGAAATGTTCCCTACTAAATTACCTCTTTTGCATGTCACATTTTAACCATTAAGAGACAAAAATCATCACATCCCTTCCAAAGAAGTATAAGAATGAAAGTCTATAGGTACAGTATTGTTAAGAATCATTAGTGAAGTTACACATTTTGTAAATAAATAAAAGTTCAAATAAATTATATACAATTTCATCCTTAACAAAGACTTGCACAAGACATTTTGATGTGAATTTTCGTTGCATGATCTGAGAAAGATTTCCTTTCGCCATTCTCCATCCCCCCTCCCCCGAAATAATATACATATGTTGACAGGGTTCAGAGCGTGCTCAATGCACAATTTACTGATAGATCTATTCAAACGAACAAATGTTCATAATAATGTGAAGCAATATAAAATGTTGATAAATTCTATTCGATTTTGTATAGCTGCCCTTAGGGACCGTTCATTATATATGGCTTGGGGGGTGATGATGATTTTTATGGAGAAACATGTACAATGTGAATTACCAACACCACCACCACCACCACCACCCGTCAAATATATGTACAAAATAAGAGACGCCCCACCCTGCATGTCATGCACAAAATCAATTACCCCCTCTCCCCTTCCCATAATTTCTAAGCATCATATTGAACATAGTACGTGTGTACAAAATTGCTGACCCCCTTAGCTCCCCCGGAACAAAATGGGTGACCCCCTTTAAAATCATCACCACCACTCACCACCCCCAGCCCCAGCAATAAATTATGAACGGTCCATGTTATTGATGTACTTCATGGATTATTTGAAAATGTATATTTGCAAAACTCAAATCAGGTGATCAGGTGATTATTCCATTATATAATAAAATGTCAAATATATGCATGCAAATCTACTGAGTCAAAAAAGACTCTTCACATTCTTTCTTCAGGGTACTATAAAAGAACAAGAGATGGTAAGATGGTTAAATTGTTATTATTTCATTGCTGAGATCTGTGTAATGTACTCGACACACTCACAGTGCCATAATCAGTTCCATTAGGCTACACCGCCGTTCCAAAACATGGGTATACAGAATGTCAAGTCACAAGAATAAAAATGCGAAATTTCTCACTTCAATATCGTGTATTGCCGCCCCGCGCTTTCACCACTGCCAAACACCGTCTCCTCATCGACTGCCTGATGCTTGTGAACACGTGGTTGGGGATTCTGCGCCATTGCTCTTGCAAGGCAGCGCCAAGTTCCTGCAAATTCTGAGGTTGGTTCCTAAGACCACGAAGCCTTCTCCCTAGTGCATCCCAAACGTGCTCTATTGGATTAAGGTCAGGGGACCTCGATGGCCAGTCCATGACGTTGATTCCAGCGTTTTGAAGGAAATTTCGTGTCAACATCGCGGTATGGGGCCGAGCATTATCATGCTGGAACTGTAGACCTGGGCATGAGCCGCCATGAAAGGAACCAGTTCAGGGGAGAGCACCTGGTCGCGGTAAGCAGCAGTTGTGAGGTTTCCACGGATGACCAGAAGTCGGGAACGGTTGTTCCCACAGAAAGCACCCACACCAAGCAACTTCCGCCCCCGAATCTGTCGACTTCCTGTACACAACATTGGGCATACCGTTCACGACGTCGTCTCCAGACTCTATGCCTGCCGATCGCTAATCTGAGGGTAAACCTGGATTCATCGCTAAAGACGACTCGATTCCAGTCTCTCTGGGTCCATCGGAGGTGATGTTGGGCACACAGCAGACGTTGACGTTGATGAAACGGCGTCAATATTGGCCCACGATATGGACGTCGAGAATGGAGATTGGCAGCCCGCAACCGATTTCGAATGGTCTGTGAGGACAGTCGACCTCTAAAAATCTCAGCCCTGGTTCGTGTAACCGGCAGAAATCGGTCACGTAGGTGACGTAGGACGATTTGACGGTCTTCTGCTCGTGACGTCACACGTGGACGACCCGACCTTGGGCGATCAGAAGTGGTGCCAGTTTGTTGTAGACGACCTCGCAAGTCATACACAGTACGACAGCTGCATCCCATTGCTCTTGCGACGTGAATAATTGATCTTCCCGCTTGCAACATGCCAACGGCACGTTCACGTTGCACATTTGACAATCGTGGCATTTCAAGTACCGTTAGAACTGTGGTTTAAAAGTGTTTTTTCAATCCTTGAGGCCAATGCAAACACGTGCATATGAAGAAAACTTCGATGCGAAGATCACGTGATCGACTGCACGTGCAAAACCTGGGGGATCCAATTTCGGATACATGGATGTATCATCAGAGAAAAATTATTCATTCTTTTTCAAATTACATTTTGTGAAGTTTCTTTTTTGACTCAGTATATATTGAAAAAAAAAAAAACAAGTTCATGGAAAACACGGGCTTCCACGAAATTGAGAAACATGTACGTGACATACCGGTAACCTTGTGAGATAAACATGAGCCCAAATTCGGAGTTTCTTGCTACATTGACCTGCTAGATTTAAACAACATTCCTACGTTTTTATTATACATGAAGGACATACTTACCAAATAAACACCAGCATGCCGTGAAGATGTTGAAATAGAACGATATTGCGTTGAACTTCGCCAAAGTGAACTGACAACGATCAACTGCCTTTGCGCGCGCGATAATTGTGCGCATGTCCGGATATGACCAAACGAGGCGATCGAAAGGTCAACATCTGGCATGTGTTTGAAAGCAAATTGTCGGGAATTATACAATGTTGACAGTTTTTATGGGAAAATATCAAATATAATGCAATTCGGATAACTGACGACTTTATACCTAAAATCATTGATTTGTTTTCATTTTCAATTGCGATTTACGTAATATTTCCGTCCGTTCATCGATGCACAATCAAACAATATATAAGATTACATCTGTCACTAGCTCGATCTTGATCTTTTATGAAATTAATGTTCCGAAATGATAGTTGCTAAGTTGGATACCTATTATCAATTTTTGGGGCGGTGGGGTAGCCTAGTGGTTAAAGCGTTGGCTCGTCACGCCGAAGACCCGGGTTCGAATCCCCACATGGGTACATTGTGTGAAGCCTATTTCTGGTGTCCCCCGCCGTGATGTTACTGGAAAATTGCTAAAAGCGGCGTAAAACTAAACTCAGTCAGTCAGTATTATCAATTTGAATTATGCATCAAATTTGCCAAGGAAACAATTAGTTGACATTTTGTTGGTTCCTTACGCTGAAACAACGTTGACAACTAAACGAATCTCGACTAACTTTCTTTGGTCGCATGATAAACGTTGAATCAAGGTTTATGAAAGGTTGATCAACCAAACAACCAAAAGTCAACGTTGATTAAACGTTGACTCAACGTTGTGTGCCCGCTGGGTACCTACTTTTCCAGTTACTTCGAAATCGAACATAAACCACGAAAACTACAATCCCTAGCGACAAGAAAGAAATTCAGAAAACCGCTCCAATAGAGGGCACCGTGGTGTTGAAATGTACCAAAGTCAATTTCAGAGGTTTACGGTGGCTAATATAAAGTAAAAAGCCAAGTTGCAAAACTTTCTGTGCTTCAAGGCAGATAACTTCCAACATGTTTTCAAGTTATCCAAGTTGAGTAAATAGACGATATTCATGTTAGTCTAATATGACACATGTAGACGTACTTACATAATCATTCTGCATTCCTGTTGGCTCAAGTGAAGGGTAAATTCCATTGCTTATATAGGGCGAGTAGGCAATGGCATTTCTGTTACCGTTGAACAGAAAAATGAGTTTCAGCCAATAGTATTAGACTCACGTGGTACAGTGTCTACCCAATCCTCTTCCTGGTACAATTGTGCGCAATTCGTAGAGCAGTCACGTGATACAATGTTTACCCAGCGACACTTCCTTGTACGTCTGTGCATTATGCGCAGCGTCATATCAATGATGACTCATGAATCTTAGTTGTTGTGTTGAGAAAATTAATGTGTGCCTTCCGACAATGTCATCTCAAGCGCGTCCACCGGGCCCCTTATAGTTCGGTCAATCTATACTTCTCACAAAAAATTAAGCAACAATTATTTTCAGTGTAATATCTTTACCAATCTCGTTAGCGATTTTTGCCGCATGGTACTTAAAGGTACATATTCAAAGAATGATTTATCTGATAACATTGACAACAGCACCCGAACACAACCACCCTCAGAAACAACATGCAAAATGTGTGGCATGAATGTGCTCCACTCTTCACGCATGCACCCTGATCGGTGTATACCTAACTGTAATCATTCCTCTGGTACAACAAGAGAGTCCTAACTTCATTTTTATGGATGATAATGCCCGTCCATGGATGATAATGCCCGTTTTTACTGATGTTTAGATCAACAACATCACACATATGGACTGGCTTGCAAGGTCACCTGATTTTAATGCCATTGAACATGCTTGGCGCATTATTGGTAGTCGTGTTTACGGTCCACATGTTCACCCCCCGACTCTGGATGACCTTGAGGAGGCGTTACAGATGGAATTGCTGAACATTCCACAACAGCAACTTTAAAGACTCATTTGGTCACTGCAAAGACGTGTAGAAGCATGCATTTGTGCTCATGGTAGTCATACGCGTTACTGAACACTTCTTCACTGTACAAAACTGACGGTGCAGCATATTTTGCACGACTGTTTCATGGGTACATGCTTTTGATGATTTGTAAGTCTATTATTGCTCAATACCATTTCATTTCAGTTTGATAATCGTGTGTACATATGTTTCACCTTTCTATTGCATCATTCCATGATTTGCAGTTTCAATAAATGAAAATGAAATGAGACTAAAAATTTGTGTTGCTTAAATTTTTGTGAGGAGTATATAACAGACAATATGCTATCCTCGATTGTACTGTACTGTTGCAATGTTAGTGACGAATGATACATGACACATAAACATTCCGCTTGGGAAACATTCTCAAGATCAGGTTTTTACTGACCTACCCTGTTTATGTTTTTAAGTGCCTTGATGTGGAACTGTCCGATTGTTTTCTGACTTGATTACACATCACTGCGTATACACTGTCTCTTATATAGCCTTATCCCATTTCATTATACAACCTTTATCAATTTCATTTGACTTCCCTACGTTTCCCTTTAAAGGTCAGCTTGCGGATCGATGCCAACTAAGCACAGTAAACCACGTATCGGACTTTTGAAGCGTCAACTGTCACAATCCGTTGCACAGTTACATTCAGACATCCTCACTAGTTTCTGTGGTGCCAGATGCACGTGAGGTTGGACAGACTGATATCTTTCACCGGCTGTGATTCATCCTCCTGTGGAATCAAACCCCGACCCAACCCTATCCTCTGCTGAAGTAAACAGGCTCAATAGGATACAGGGGAGTCCAACTGTTCAAAGTTTAGATAAAGGCAAAGGGTGCCAATGAGGAGAATTCAACGCTTGATTATGTATGAGGAGGAGACAGTCAGACGTGTACCTTGTTAGGGGTGGCTACACCGGGTACTGATGCGATCGGTGATGAGATCGGTGATCAGTGGTGAGTCATTCAATTAGAACTGTGGCACAATCAGATAGACGGCGTATTAAACATACTTTGGGGCATTGTTGCAATTGTCTTTTACTGATTATCACCTGAACTTGAAATTAAGGAGATAAGTAACACCGACTCAACTGTTTCATATTGAGATCTATGCATAACGATGTTGGCATCTATAGCCTGTTTTTCTATTTTGTTGTACTCTATAGTTAAAATGTTTTAGATTTAATTATTAGTTTTACGTTCATATCTGTGATATTCTAGTTGGGTTCACTGTTCTTCGACCACAGGTTTTTTTTTAACTTATCGTTATTTAATATCAGCATATAGATTGTTTTTAGTCACGATATGGCTGAAATATTGCCGATGTGCCTTAAACTCTAACTCACTCACATTCACTATGCATAAAGATTCAGAGTGACAAAAAACTCTCCACAAGGCTGCATGATTTCAACTTTCCAATAGTCAACTTACCTTTTATTTCGAGCAATATTCCAACAGCTCCAACCTTTGGTGTTTACATTTCAACTTTTGAGATGTAATCGAACATGCTCTTAGTGACAAAGGTTTCAAACAGCGTCATACCACTTTTGCTAAGAAGTGTGACTAAGGTAATAACATTCAAGGCCTCAACTTTCCCTAGAAACTTATGTATTATTCCGGATATAAGGAATATGTATTTGAACAGTTTTTATGTGTTCGTGTTACCAGTACGAAAACAGGATGATCACAGAAATTTCTTCCGTGTGTAATACTCGTTCCACATGGTTCATTTCACAATTGTGCGTGCCATTTGGCCACCTAATTTGCATTTGTTTCACATGTGAAATAAAAGGAGCGTTTGAGAGCTTAGTAACAAATATGACAAAGGTGTGTAAATATGGTTTGCCGTGGGTTGCGCCCCTGTGTCGGTGGAGGACGGGAGTCTGGTGGTTGAGGGCAATAGGATCCTGGAACTGTGTTCCTTTTGCCCAACACACCACTTTGGCCCTTACTTCACCTAGACGGGTGGTAGAGCTGGCTCGGTTCTACCAATCGGCTGCTCACGCCAAGCCCTGTGCATGGTGAATATTTTTTGCATATTTTAGTTATATTTGGGTGTTGGCTTTTTCAATTTCCAATTTACAAATTATCAATATATTTCAATGCCTAGAGTCCTGTGCCAGAAGGCGGTGGCTCATGGCCAATCTGGTGATGTTGACCTCCAAATTCAGTATGTGTCCAATTTCTTGTCATGTGCAAGAACCAGCCTGATATTTAATTGGTATACAAATATTGCTATTTGTGTCATACTCGCTGGAGTATAACATCCCTGTATCCCTGGTGTCGGCATCTTGGAGATCCGGTGCTGTTTGACATCGTCCTTGTTGACACTCCATGGTGGGTGGAACAGTGGGTGCTGGAATCTTTTGTCCTTTCATTATGTCAACCCAACAAACTGGTTCAAATCGCAATGAAAAAAAGAGACGACTAGACGAACTAGATCGTTCAAAAGAAACAAATCCTTCAAACGTTGATTCATGGCCTCGGTTTCTTGTGATTGAAGCTACAGGCTTTCTGCAGATCAAATTAAACCCGTTTGCCATTTCCAAGGCTATTTCCGGAATTTGTGGAGAGGTGCAAAATGTTACCCGTCTCCGTATTGGATCGCTTCTTGTGGAGCGTGCATGGAGACAGCAATCTCTCAATTTGTTGTCAATCAAGATTTTTGCCAATATCGAGGTTGCTGTGTCCGTGCACAGAACGTTAAACTCTTGCCGAGGTATCATACGAGACAGGACTCGTTGTCTCTATGATATGTCAGAAGAGGACATAGCTGCAGAGCTTGAAAATCAAGGTGTCAATGGCGGTAAAACGTTTCACTTTTAAGAAAGAGGGCATCATCACTAAAGCGAACACGTATATATTGACCTTTTCTCGATCTTCCCTTCCAAAATCTATTAAAGCAGGTTATTTTAACAGCGGAGTGGATGTCCCCAATCCGCTCCGATGTTACAAATGTCAACATTTCGGTCATGGATCTCAGTTATTTCGAAACTCTGTCGTATGTCACCGTTGTGGTGACAACCATGAGAATACCACCGACTGTCTGAAGGAATATAAATGTGTCAACTGTAACGGTCCACATTCTGCGTCATCCAAGTCCTGCCCTGTCTATCGAAGGGAAACACAAATTATGAAAATTAAAACTGAAAAACACATCTCGTACTTTGATGCCAAAAAACTATGGAGTCATCATTCCACAGCCCCGTCAACTGTCAAATACTCTGCTGCAGTCACTCGTTCTGCAGAAATGTTCTCTTAACTGAGATGTCAGACTGACTCTGACTTGGGTCAAGTCAGCTCAACCTATTTGTTCAACTTCAGCCCCTTGGAAAACCAACTACACAACAGTCACTCAATCTTCGTCTAGTTCTCAGACAGATGAAACTGATCCCGAGACACCATCAGAAAAGTCTGTATCAAAACAAGCGAGCAATCATTACAAAAAGAAGAAAGGAAAGCAATTAACAAGAGACAAACTACATACTGTCCCTTCACCTTCAGAGGTTCCAACACAGAACACATTCGGGTCTCTTGATATGGAGATTACACTGTCCTCACTGGACAAGAGGAGAAATAGTTCCTCCTCACATTCCCGTGAACGATCGCCAATTGAGCCCCCATGACTCAATTGTCGACCTTAATGCAATGGAACTGCAGAGGACTAAAAAATAACTTTAATGAGATACAATTATTAATACAAGATTTTAAACCTTCAGCATTATGTCTACAAGAGACATATTTAAAAAATACAGATAACTTTAATTTAAGACAGTATAGTGATTATCACTCTTTGTTACCTCCGGGAGATAAAGCAACAGGAGGTGCATCCATTTTGGTACGACAGGGTATAATACATAGCCCTGTCCCTCTTATTACCAATCTCCAAACTGTTGCTGTTCGTATTACACTGCACTTGGCACTCACGTTGTGTAGCTTGTATATCCCCCCGTCTTCTGATACTCGACCGTCGGATCTTAAGAATCTATATGATCAGCTTCCGAAGCCATGTCTCATCATGGGCGATCTAAACGGTCACAACCCGCTTTGGGGAAGTGACCATACTAATATTAAAGGTAAAATCCTTGAGGAATTTATTTCCGATAATCACCTATGTATATAATAACGATGATTCTCCCACTTATCTACTTCCAGCTACGGGAACATATTCTTCCCTGGATCTGTCAATTGCCGACTCCAGCTTGTATAATGAATTTGAATGGGTGGTCCATGATGACCTATGTGGGAGTGATCACTTCCCACCAATTATTTCAAAACAGTCAACCCTGGTGATGATCCACCTTTATCGAGAAGGAACTTTGCCAGGGCTGACTGGTCATTATATGAGACTCTGTGTGCTAAACACTTAACTCATGATCGTTTTATGAACAGTGAAGATTCTATTCAGTCGTTTTCTGATATCCTTAATGGCATTGCTGACAGAACAATTCCTCAGTCCTCTGCAGTTCCACATATTCGTAAACCATGGTTCAATAACGAATGTAAACAGGCCAGAAAGTGTAGGAAGAAAGCAGACACATATTTTCGCCAACATCCTACTGTCCATAATTTAGATAAAGTTAAAATATTAAATGCCAAGGTGCGACGCGCTTATAAACAGACTAAGCGTCAGTCTTGGCGAAACTATGTTTCCAAAATAAATTCACCCACACCGATTTCAAAGGTGTGGAACATGATACAAGGAATAAAGGGCAAAAGTTCCAAATCTATCGTTCACCATTTAAAGGATGGTGATAATTTGTTAACTGGTAAGGCTGACATTGCCAATAAGCTTGGTGAAACTCTCGCCAAACATTCGTCTTCATCCAATTATGTCCCTGAGTTTCAGAAACATCAGAAACAACAGGAGAAGAAAAGAATAAATTTTACCTCAGACATTGGAGAAGACTACAATGAATTATTTTCAATGCATGAGTTACGTACTGCCCTTGAGCAAGCTCATGATACAGCAACAGGAGCTGATAATATACACTATCAGCTCTTGAAACATTTACCTGAATCATGTTTAGAAACACTTCTAAATATTTTTGATACAATATGGACTTCAGGGAATTTTCCAACTTCGTGGCGTAAAGCCATAGTAGTCCCTATACCAAAGCCTGGCCGGGATCATACTGATCCGTCTAATTTACAGACCAATCTCTTTAACGAGTTGCGTCTGTAAAACCATGGAACGAATAGTAAATAATAGATTAACATGGTATCTTGAAACCAATAATCTCATAACAAATATTCAATGTGGTTTCAGGAAAAATCGTAATAACATTGATCATTTGGTACGTTTAGAATCCTTTGTTAAAAATGCTATAATAAATAAACAACATGCTGTATCGATATTCTTTGATCTCGAGAAAGCGTACGATACCACCTGGAAGCATGCCATTTTAAAGGATTTACATGATTTGGTTTAAGGGGTCGTTTACCTCTTTTAATATCACAGTTTTTAACAGACAGGCAATTTCAAGTCCGAGTGGGTTCAACCCTGTCTGACCATTATAATCAGGATCAGGGTGTCCCCCAAGGAAGTATTTTATCTGTCACTTTATTTAGCATTAAGATCAACAGTTTATCCAAGGTTTTAAAGGATTCAATTGATGGATCACTTTTTGTGAAATGATTTTAACATTTCTTGTCGCAGTAAGAATATGCATACTATTCAACGGCAACTACAGTTGTGTTTAAACAAAATAAATAAATGGTGTCTTGAAAACGGCTTTACATTTTCTAAATCAAAAACAAATTGCATACATTTCTGTCGTAAATATAAACCACACATAAAGGCCCAGAACTGTTTTTAAATGGCACTCCCATCAAGGTGGTAAAAGAGGCCAAGTTCTTGGGTCTGATTTTTGACTCCCATTTAACCTTTCTTAAATATTAAATATTAAATCCCTAAAAACTAAATGCCTGAAGGTACTCGATTTATTGAAAGTCGTTTCTAATTGAAAGTGGGGAGGGGACCAAAGTACCATCCTACACCTATATAGATCACTGGTCCGCTCGAAGCTTGATTATGGCTCCATCGTATATGGTGGAGCCTGTAAAAGCAACTTAAAACTATTAGATTCTGTCGTCCACCAAGGTCTGAGACTTTGTCTTGGGTCATTCAGAACATCTCCTGTTGACAGTCTCTACGTCGAGGCAGATGAACCATCTCTAACCCAACGCCGTATAAAATTATCATTACAATATATACTGAGTAAAAAAAGAAACTTCACATTCTTTCTTCAGGGCACTTTAAAAGAACAAGAGATGGTAAGATGGTTAAATTTTTATTATTTCATTGCTGAGATCTGTGTGATGTACCCGATACACTGACAGTGCCATAATCAGTTCCATTAGGCTACACCGCCGTTCCGAAACATGGGTATACAGAATGGCAAGTCACAAGAATACAAATGTGAAATTTCGCAGTTCAATATCGACTGCCTGATGCTTGTGAACACGTGGTTGGGGATTTTGCGCAAGGCAGCGCCAAAGTTCCTGCAAATTCTGAGGTTGGTTCCTAAGACCACGAAGCCTTCTCCCAAGTGCATCCCAAACGTGCTCTATTGGATTAAGGTCAGGGGACCTCGATGGCCAGTCCATGACGTTGATTCCAGCGTTTTGAAGGAATTTTCGTGTCAACGCGGTATGCGGCCGAGCATTATCATGCTGGAACTGTAGACCTGGGCCATGAGCCGCCATGAAAGGAACCAGTTCAGGGGTAAGCACCTGGTCGCCGTAAGCAGCAGCTGTGAGGTTTCCATGGATGACCAGAAGTCGGGAATGATTGTTCCCACACAAACCACCCCACACCATGCAACTTCCGCCCCCGAATCTGTCGACTTCCTGTACACAACATTGGGAATACCGTTCACGACGTCGTCTCCAGACTCTATGCCTGCCGTCCGCGAATCTGAGGGTAAACCTGGATCGCTAAAGACGACTCGATTCCAGTCTCTCTCTGGGTCCATCGGAGGTGACGTTGGGCCCACAGCAGACGTTGACGTTGATGAAACGGCGTCAATATTGGCCCACGATATGGACGTCGAGAATGGAGATTGGCAGCCCGCAACCGATTTCGAATGGTCTGTGAGGACAGTCGACCTCTAAACATCTCAGCCCTGGTTCGTGTAACCGGCAGAAATCGGTCACGTAGGTGACGTAGGACGATTTGACGGTCTTCTGCTCGTGACGTCACACGTGGACGACCCGACCTTGGGCGATCAGAAGTGGTGCCAGTTTGTTGTAGACGACCTCGCAAGTCATACACAGTACGACGGCTGCATCCCATTGCTCTTGCGACGTCAATAACTGATCTTCCCGCTTGCAACATGCCAACGGCACGTTCACGATTCACATTTGACAATCATGGCATTTCAAGTACCGTTAGAACTGTGGTTTAAAAGTGTTTTTACAATTTTCAATTTACATTTTGGATACATAGATGTATCATCAGAGCAAAATTATTCATTTTTTTCAAATTACATTTTGTGAAGTTTCTATTTTGGCTCAGTATATTACCAAACTATATTCTAATGAGTCTAATCCTGCATTTCACTGCATCTTTTATCCTCTTTATGAGGATTTGTACAACAAGAAATCTTCTCTTGTTCTGCCTCTTGGGCTCGGGATTAAGCCATTCATTACTGCTGCCGGGATTGAGCAGGAAAATATATCTTCTTCCCGTCTTCTTTCTTCTCCTCCTTGGCAATTGGTGAGGCCACAGGTTGACCTAACACTCACTACATTTAAAAAATCAGAAACTAACGAATTACAATATAAACAAGAATATAATCAATTAAAAAGTAAATATAATACATATAAATTCTTATTTACAGATGGGTCCAAGGATGGTTGCGCAGTAGCTTGTGCCACTGTCATTGGGTCCAAAACAATATCTTCCAGATTACCCAATGACAGTTCAATGTTCATAGCAGAAGCTAACGCAATACTAACAACTCTTAAATATATAAATAGACACCCTAAATATAAACAATACATAATCTTTTCTGACTCTCGTTCTTGTCTTCAGGCGATTAAAAATATTTCTTGTAAAACATCCCCCTTTTAATAGAAATTCTAGAATTATATAATGATCTTGCAACTGGCCAATACGACATTGTCCTCTGTTGGTTACCCAGCCATGTTGGCATTTCTGGGAATACAATGGCCGATCGTGCTGCCAAGGCAGCACTCAATAAATCTGTGACACCACTTCTTAATCCTTACTCTGATTACAAAGCTTGCATTAGAACTTACATCCGTGATCTGATGCAGAAGAAGTGGGACACCCAAGTAGGTATCAATAAATTACATGAAATAGAACCCTATATCGGTTACACTTACTTGGGTTGTCAGTCCAGATTTGAAGAGGTCATCTTACGACGATGTCGTATTGGCCACATAAGATATACTCATGAATACCCATTGAAAGGTGAGGATCCTCCATTTTGTATCCCTTGTGATGAAAGAATCACGGTCAAGCATGTCTTGCTTGACTGTGTTAAATATTCCATCACAAGAGATAAATATTTTAAATCACGAACTATGATGGATCTTTTTAATAGTACCAGTTCTCATTTAATTATTGCATTTTTAAAAGAATTAGATTTGTTAAATGATTTGTAAATACATAAATATTTTAAGATTGGAAGTTTGAATTAGTAACTAAGATTGTTAGTGGCTGTATCCTCGAGGGGGGTTAAAGTACTGTACCCTGAGTATTGTACCCTGAGAGGGTATGTAAGTCCCTAAACATTCGAAGTAAAGTAAAACGTTCCACTTTTTTAATTGTAGAATACCTGTTCTTTTAATGCATGGCTAGATTTGCTAAATTGCTTACGGATGAAGGGATGGTGTAAATCCAGCTAGGGTCCATGCAGGAAGCAAATGTACTGTAAGTCCCCATGGTCCCTAGTATGGTGATCTACCTTCAGTTGTTTTACTGTCCTTCGTCGACAGGTGTTTTATAATGTCATTGTGTTTATTGTTAAGTCACAATATGGCTGAAATATTGCCGATGTGACTATAAATTTTAACCAACTCTCTCACTATAACTGTAAATGTTTTCATTTATAACACAGGTTTAAAAACACTTGAAATCATGTATGGCCAGGTTTGGATTTATCGTACATTTCTTACACGATCAAACCCGTACGAATTATTACCATATGTATAATATTACGAGCAATGATTCGTCATCGTGCAGCGTCCACGTCAGTGGCGAAATGAGATAATTTGTAACATAACGCGCGGAGATCAAGTTTTCCACAGAAGTATCCTATATTGGCTGAGTATGTATTGGCTGAGTATTTATGACCGCCTCCGTGGTGTAGTGGTAAGAGCGTCCGCCCGGAGAGCGGAAGGTCGCGGGTTCGATCCCCGACCGCGTCATACCAAAAGACGTTAAAATATGGTACTTGTTCGTCCCTGCCTGGCGCTCGGCATTAATGGGTACAACAACGACAGGTCGGCTCAGAGTATAATGTGTCTGAGTGGGTTATTCATGCTTCACTGCTGCATGGTATCTCAGTGGGCTAGCACTTTAAAACCAGCTTTAGTCTGGGCTAGTACAAGCAGCCGCACATAGACATACACGCGCATGCACGTCGTCATATGAGAGAAATATTCTCAAGTACGACGTTAAACCCAATTTCACCTCACCTCACCTAGGTATTTATACCCTGATTTCCTCGACGCACTGCACTTGAATTGATATCAGGTTTTATATAAGTAAAGCCTAACCGAGAGTATGCTGATAGAAGTATTTGATATGACTTAAAAATGCTTGCCGTGTGCCAACTATTAAACAAATGTAATGTCTGTAAAGTTGCATTATAAGCAAATATGATTGTTTAATTGAAATGTCCATATGTGTACGGTTCCATCAACATGCAAATGTCACATGCATGTCACGCCAATACCATAGTCAAATCCAAAGGAAATTCAGGAATTAAATTTAAACTTAAGACGGACGAATAGTTTTTAATCCTTTTTGTGTTTACTTTCGAAACATTCAATCGAATAATTTAACATACCTATGATTGTCATTCAATCATCTTTCTCGACTTTCTACAGATCAGGGCCTCCTTTCACAAAGCACTAAGTTGATCGTCAGTCACTTAGGTGCTCTTAGTGCAATGTTAAAGAATGGGAGTTAGGGTTAACCTTAGTAAAAGTTGCTTCGTGAAAGGACCCTGGACTATGAGATTTAGAAACCTGAAACCCACATACTTATGGTGATATCCGGGCAAACTGTATATATATTCTTCATAGAAGGATATTTCCTCATAGATGAATTTTTCAGTTGTGTCTCACCATAAGAATATCACAAGTGCTATTTCCATGTATTCCTCTAACCAGTCCACATTTACTGGAGTGTAATTGTCCCCGATTCACCTTTAAGGTGAACTAGGATCCTAATCAAAACAATTATGCGAATGTATTTAGTTGTGCAGAGTATGGCACCCAAGTGTTTTCTTGTTAGTGTTTTCCTCTATATGTAAAGTTCATTTTGCATACTGATTGGCATTCTAGGTTATCTTAAATGATTTTTCTCTTATCCTCCATTACCGGCACGCACTATCTTGCAATAACGATGAGTATGACCCAAAAAATGAATGTTTGTTTACTGCAGCCAGTGACGCTATGTGGTACCAGGCAGTGTAACTATTACTTGTTCAAAATCTATCATGACCTGATCTTTATCATTATCACAGCTAAGTGTTAGCAATAAAATATCTCCTCTATCTTGATACTATTTTTGTGCACTTCCTCTCCCTGAAAGGTGTCTACTTGATAACTACTCTGTAAAAATAGTTTCATCCTTGTCCAAGGATGATGCCTAAAATGTTTAAACCCTGAACGTGTTTGATATAGTTTGGACTGAAAACGCTTTAGACTAAGTGCATCAAAGCATATGGATACAATATTCAGATAATTAAGTACATTTCGTGTCTACATCAGTTTGGGTTGGTAAGTTTAACATTATATTTATTAAATACCAATATGTGATTGATCACTAAAGACGATAACGAACTACATTTCATACTTGACTTATTGACTTCAATGTCTTTGGGATGTTGAGAACCTCTTAATTGTCATGTATGTCGATTGTTAACAAACCGCCGCCATATAGCTGGAATACTGATGAGTGCAGCATTACACAACGAACAAACGATTCCAAATTATATATGTTCTAACCTGTTCAGATAAAACGTAAGTAAGCCCCTGTTACTGTTTGGGATGTACCGAAATCTTAAGTACCTAGTCCACACTTAAACACAGTTTCATAGAGTACAAAAGTGGATACGGCCATTAGCAATTCAGTATGATATTGGAGCACATTGCAACTTAGTTTATGTATTATTTCATATGACGTAATACTTTTCCAGTGACTGGGATAGTAAAAGGTTTAGTTTGAATACAGACGGCTACAAGCGCCTACTCCACTCCCGCCTTTCACCTCACACTGCTTACTCAAAGAGAGAGGCATACACATGACTGAATATGACGCAGTTATAAATGCGACACTATTCACCACACCTAACTCGTAAAGTGAAATCAAACATCGTCAGTGTCCACCCATCATTTAGTCCCGAAACTTTGCCCAGAGCATATCTCTTAAAGTTTACATGCTCAGTTCACCAAACTTCACACACATGACAATCATTACCCACAGATGTGCATTTTGCTATTTTGAAGTTTATCAGAATTTGTCCTACAACAGTACTACTATTACCTTTCCCTCTTAAAGCTTCACACGGAAAATCAAAACTAAATTATGATAGTTTGTGATGTAACTTTTATATTTTGGAGACGAACGCTATAAAACTTTTTTCCAGAGTTGGTCTGATGTTTTTATTACATTCTCCGTTGAAATGAATGTTTGATCATCAATCGATATGGAGTTTGATTGGGATTCATCGGTATAATTTTGACCCAAAGAGACTGTACTAACTCACAAACAGTAATAGGAAAGTCGGGGTCACCCCGCCCCACCTTTGGAATACGCAACAAACCCATTAATTCAATGGCAAGGGGAGTTGTGCACCCGAAAACATAACCCTGAGGGCACCACACAGGGAAGAATTAGGTGGTACAATATGCTTGTAATTGGTACTTCTAATGCCCACCCAGTTCCCGAATGCTCCAACCGCGAACAAACAGCCACAAAGCAGCTGTAAACTCAAAGCTTCCATACCTTAAAGTCAACACCATTTCTCCTTCTCCACATCCCAGCGTACCGCTTGTGTAATGAACAATAATATTAAGCATGTACATTTGTGTACACTTTATTTCTGTCATCCAGAACTCATGACATATGGTGCCTGACAGACAAACATCCCCAATGCCATTTGTTTGGAAGATATGGTAAATATGTCTGTCATTTTCATCACTTTCAAATCCTACTGAAACAGTTGAGATATTATCGTTTCTATTTCTAATTTAAGAATTGTATAGAGCAGTACACATTCCGTTATGTTTACTTACAGGTTTGAATAAATGGAAATACTTCATGCTATTGCCCAACTTTCTATTAACCAAAGGTTATACCGCCTATGGACAAATCAATAAAATAAATGACTTATTGTAAACATGAGGGACAACAAGGGAACGCAACACGTCTACATTGAAACAACATTCCCCTTTCCATTGTTTTTTTCAATTGGTATAAATACTCGGTCGACTCTTGCTGATCTTAACGCGGTTGTGAAAATTAACCCACTGTTTTTATTAATTCAAAGCTTGGTGTGTGAACTCGTGCGTAAGTGAATAAGTTGAATAAAACTGTGGCGTACGCATGTCACTTCTATGTAGAATCAATCATATTTCTGGAAGAATAATAATTGATCATATCTCAAATTTTTTTTTGTCAATTGTATAAATGTTTCAGAACAAGGCATGAAAAATATCATGCAAACCTGTACCCCCAAACTATCATTAAAAATGACGGGTTGTTTGAAGGTAAACAATCTGCTTGGACAGTGTGCCGCTTCATAACTGTAAATGGATACAAGCGAGTCCGGTAATTCCGCGCGTCCTGTAATAGCGTAATTTCAGTATCGAAGTTAAAACATTGTCTGCTAACACATTTATGCTTGAAATGGGAACATTTCTACAAGGACTGACTTTTAATCACTTAAGTTAAGTAAATAACAGTAATTGACAGATAAATTGTCAGTTTTATGAAAATTCGTTTCTTCAGACTTTTAAACATTTTTCTTCATTATTCATAATTGGATTTAATATGAAACACTCTTCCTTACCTTGATGAAGTGATTTTTAAAATAATCTGGCCCTAATACGCTTCTATAATTCGATCCCAAGATGGTTGACGACGTCGCGTGCTATCCGGTAATTCTGCGCATTGTGTATTTCATAGCTTTCGGCTGTAAAGGAGCCGTGCCAATTAACACTTATCAGAGGGGTACACAAAGTCCGCAGTCTAGACTACCAGTTGTCCGACTTCCATTTTCGTGGAAGCCGTGGTGGCTGAGCGGTCTAGGCGTCTGACTTTGTGAACTGGCGATTAGGTGCCTGACTCTGAGGGTGCGGGTTCGAATCCCGGATGGGACTCAACCCAAAAAGTACTAGAATCTGTACTTTACTAAGAAAGTGTAATCCCAAATATAACACATGTTATACTCAAATCACACTTATGACAGAGAAAAGCGGAGAGTAATACGTGAGAGAGATGGAGACAGTGATGCCATAAATACTCTGTTACATGTGATCAGTTTCTAATTAGCATTGTGTATTCATTTTGATACTATTTTCATTTTTTAAAATCTGTGTTGCTCTCATTATTTTTGTGTTTTTGTCGACGGATTTAATATACTCTGATTTATGTATTATTCATGAATAATATTGTTACAGTCACAATATGGTTGAAATAAGACCGAGGTGACTTTAGATTTAAACTCACTCACTCACTGATAAGACCTAAAGACGATGACTAACAGGTGTGGTATTCATCTATTGATACCCCCTTCACCCAAATGTATTATGTGTAAACAGTACAAATCTATGGAGTTGAATATCTGCCTCTGATCTTGTGTAAACATGTTTTCTCTGTACGATTTTCTACTGTGCTCAGACATTTACTGATAAAAGACATTGAGCACTATGCAATGACAATTTCAAGTTTGCATTGTGGACTCTACACTTTACTGAATAGACGTGTCGGTGTGTCTTAAATGTCTTTCTGTCATTCAAGAAAGATAATTATGGAAGAAAAGTTCACAAGTTTCTCATCGATACGCATGCACAATTTATATCGTGTAAATTTAGTAGATTCTTAGAAAATCTATCTCAGGCGCATACATTATGCACTAATTGAAACAAGGAAACAGAATTTTTTTATTTAGAAATACAAAAGATACAACTTAATCATGCTTATGGTGCGTGTGTTCATACTTAAATAGTTTCCGACTTATTCTCCGTATACAATCGCTACAATTAGTAGAGGCTTGTATGCAGTAAGCTGCCTTGGAAAAAATGTAAAAATACCAAAACATCAAACGGAACCAGTTTCGCAATTGTTTGACAGATTGAGGGAAAGTGTGGACGAAAGAACAACTACCATTCCTATACCCTATATATACACATTTCCATTACATTACATAGTGAGAAAAGTTGTCGGTGGTATGTTTAAACCCACTATAATAGTCCTACATGAACAGTATTGTCAGTGTCGAGCAATATGATCACAAGAGTAGGAGAATAGCGCATATATACGTACGACAGATGCACATCTACTTACCCTGTCATGCAGCATTCAGGTGGAGTCGAGATCAGGGCACAAACCAGAAGAATGGCTCCATTGTGTAAACAAATAACCGATCCAACCAACAGGATCAGACACGTGGTGTATTGTTTATCCAACTACGTCCTGGTGCATTCGTGCATAAAGGGAAGTGTCACCGCCTAGTCACGTGGCACATAATGTGCAGCGTTACCTCATATAGGGCAGCAGTTTGCTCTTTGTACTGCATGTTTGTACAGTCATATGATGTATGTACAGTGGACATACAGTCCTAACACGCACAAATATTGATTTGAGAAGCAAATATGCATGCTTTTAAGTCAGTTTGATCATTGCAAACTCAAGCAGCAAACATGAAACACAACATAACCATATTGTGCAAATAGTGCAAAGTGTTGAACATTTATTTTGTAAGTTAGGCCATCGCGTCAGCTATCGCCTCTTTGGTTTCACAGACCCCACACATTTTCGAGTTACAGAATACTTTTTTCAAACCAAATATGACTTATTCCATAACAACGAAAATTCCACGTATTTTCATACATATTTCCAATTTAAACCTTTTTATCCCACAAGATGCCACATATGTTTACCACGTTGTTAATCTTTCCGTAACAGGCTGCATAACTACTGCGTCGCAACGTGATATATTTAGGCAGTGTGTATCCCAGCCTTTCTAAGAAATGGCCCCGTGGCCCAGTTGTTCTCAGTTTATATGGGCCAGAAGAAACATATTGTGGGTCATGTCAAATTCCTGTAACTTGTTAACAATACAGTAGTTACTTGTAGTTACTGTTAGGCCCGCCGTGATGTTGCTGGAATATTGCTAAAAGCGGCATAAAACCAAACTCAGTCAGTCAGTCAGTACTGTTAGGCGTTGGGGTAGCCTTGTCGTTGGTGCGTCCACTCGTCACCCCAAAGGCCTTGGTTTGCTTCCCCACAACTGTGGCTTGAATTTTGATGCATGCTGACACCGTCTGCTAGTAGCTGCTACTAGCTTATATCGCCATCATGAATACTTGATGATAAGCTGTAAAGATTATGGCATTCTGGGACTGTTTATTTAGGATGCAATCCATTATACAGTAGGAGTATGTGTATCATGTGGTTTTTGGCTTTGGTTTTGGTTTTCAGCAACGTGTTGAACTTCGTCTACGGATATGTGTCTGAGTGGGGTATTCATGCTTCACTGCGGCATGGTATCTCAGTGGGCTAGCACTATAAAACCAGCTTAAGTCTGGGCTAGTACAAGCAGCCACACATACACATACACACGCATGCACGTCGTCATATGAGCGAAATATTCTCAAGCACGACGTTATTTAAAACCCAATTTCACTTCACTTCACTTCATCACCTCAACTGTGAAAAATAAAAATTCTGTTCATTATACTTTTCTATACATTTATATGTTCAAGGGCAACTTTTGCTGCAATTTGTTTAAGGTTCAGCCTTACTGGCCGTAGAATGACTGGACTACTAACCATTCCTCGTCAGCAGGGAAATTTCTACTTTTCTTTTTCCTCGGGTTGAAGATGGCATTTTGCGATTCCATTTTTGGTAAACCGGAAGTAAATAGAAAACGGAATTGTGGGATATACAGAAGCTAACCAATGACGTTAACTACACTGTTAAACTTTGACGGTGACGTTAGCTAACGGCAGGACTAACCATGTTTTGAACAACGCATATTTAACGTTCGTTCGTTAACCGGCGGTTAAGATAACCGAGTTTTGAACAACCGGGCCCTGAAGATAACCAGTTTTACCGGCCCTAATCACTTATACGAATGCATGATGTTGTGGCATAATTTGCAAAAGCTATCGACTGATTGGAAATCTTCGGTAAAAATAATATTGTTCACAACAATAGTGCATTAGAGGGACAATATATTATTAACGTGTGTAAGTGGGGTACCTAAAATAAATGGGAAATAGCGTGTGCCGAGCGATTGACTGTTGTGGACCATTTATCAAACAGAACTGTATAAAGTAAAAGCGAGTTGGACGTCTCATAACAAACGGTTGAACTCAACCTACGTGTTCGGACAAGGAATGTTTACAACCACATGGGACATGCAATGGTTGAATATTTCGACCCAATGAAACAAACGATTATTCTATATCAAGGTTTGTTTTGTTCGACCTCTTAGATAAAACGATTCAGCTTAACCTCCCAAGGGATTATAGTTCAACCTAATGATCCAGATATGTTTATTATGTCTTCTGTGTTTTGAGGCCTGGAACATGTGACCTCATATTGAAAACAAGGAGGATGGTATAACATTGAATACATGGTACACTGAATACCATAGGACCTACAAACAGGAACTTTACGTTGTCATGCAATTAACCACTTGCTCTATATGATTTTATATAGTCCAAAGTTCGATCAGTCTCCATCTTTATTTCATTTCGAGCCCAGCTGCCCTACAGGCCAGGCCACGAACACTCTGCAAATAATGTTAAAATAGACACATGTAAACCAAATAGATCATTATACCCCCAGCGACATCAAGGTCTTTGTCCTTTTCAACTACGTGTAAATATATGAGGTATATGTTAATGCAGAACCTTATGTCAAATACAGATTTGTAGACGAAGTTCAACGTGTATAGTCGGACAGCTTGATGAGCAACTAAAAGCGAAAACCCTCCTGATGCAGAATCACAGACAATCTGGATAAATCTAGTTACCCCCCGGGCCTGTCATGTAGGACATGTAACGGTAGTCTCAACCGCTTTTAAGAGTTTGTAATCAAAGAAACATGATGGTAATAAAGACAGTTTCAGTATGCACCTCTTAACATATTGATCAGCCACAATTTCCATCTCAGGAAACCGGCTCATCTCAGTGCATTGGTCCCATATGAATTGACGCACTTTGAATTCTATCTGATACCAAGTTGACTTTGCCGTGCAATCTAGGAAGCAGTGCAAACAGAATGAATCTTACAAGCGTTCGTAGCTGCATTTCTTCTAAATGAAATTGCACAAAATCTAGAACAGATGGTCGCCGAATTAACCAACGTCTACAATCTGAAGAAGGGACCTAATGGATTGGTTTGTAGGAATCCATTATTCAATAATCATTTACGCATTACTGACTTAATGTCTCTTCATATTTACATATTCTTTGTATTGCCATTTCCTTTCGTCCAAAAAAAACATAAATCGTTTCATGATTCCACAAAACTTCTGATAATTCTCAATGTTTTTCCTTGATAACTACAGGGCTCCAGATAAAGTCCGTATCGGCGTATGTACGGATAAAAGATATGCACAATACGATAGGAAATAATTTAGGAAACGTAGCAGACACGCACCACAGCAATGGTGTACGGTCTTAGAATCATTTACGGAAGTATTTATCTGAAAAAGTATTGTTTTATTGTTGACTCAACACTAGCAATGTTGTGGTGCATATATGAAACGAAACACAAGATTACTGATACGCCATTAAATTCCATTCAGTACTCTAAATGTACTCTTAAGTTTTCCAGTACTGTTATATTGAAAAAATAAGGAGTACTTACTCCTGATGTTGAAATATTATCTGGAGCCCTGGTTTAACTATATTTAACATTCGTTCACACAAGGTGATTACCAAGTTGGAAATTTATTTAAAATCATGGTGAAAAGAGCATACATGATTGTACCTCAAAAGTTGTGAAATGTACACACCAAAGGATGGAGCTGTTAGAATATTGCGCGACATGAAACAATTTACGCAATGATGTTTACATATAATGGTTATGTTATCTGAGGCCTTAAAAGTGGGAACAACTACAGACTTCTCATGCAGAGCAGTTATACTTTGGATGACCTAATCGTCTCTACAGATTTGAGTTCATCATTAAGTAAACATGATGGCTATAAATCAATGTGGAGACAAACCTCCTCAGCCGACGGAAAGCACAGCCACAGTTTCCATCTCAAGTAACCCCTCATCTTAGTGTAGCGGTCACATATGAAGGATCTCATTTTGAAATCTGTCTGATACCAAGTTGACATGATCGCGAATTCTGGGAAGTAGTACAAACAGAATGCATCTTACAACTTTGGCGTTCGTTGCTGCAGTTCTTCTAACCGAAGTTGAACAAAATGTAGGACAGATGTGCACGGATGTAAGGAGTGTGTACAATCTGAAGAAGGGAGTGAGACTGTCAGATGTTCAAATCCACTCTTTTAAAGCAAGTGGACTGATGATATGTGTCCGATACTGTTTTCTGAAAACAGGATGTAAATCAATCAACTATAACATTGGAACTGGTATGTGTGAGCTCAACAGCCACTCCTTCATGGACTCAGCCCCTTCCAACATACAAGATGCTGCTTTCTCCTTCGTACAGTCAGACATCGAAAACTGGCCCACAACTCTTGCAGGTCCTTGTGTTAATCACACGTGTAGCCGTAATTCACGCTGTGTTGCATCGCCGGTCCCAGAATGTGTGGTATCTGGTTGTTTGAGATCGAACATCCCCGAGATACCCTACACAACCTTGAATACAACAGTCTCATACTTGGAAGGTCCGGTTGGAACTGTCCTCAAGTACATTTGTGACAAAGACTTCTTACCCGAGACTCGGGCGGAATGTGATGCGATGGGTAATTGGACATTTACCAACTGTCAGCTGGCGGTACCATCGTCGTGTGCCAGTGTGAAGCAGTGCCAGCCCAATAGTACTGATGGAGAGTACTGGATGAGGCTGCCGAAGTTCCATTTCTATAAGACCCGGATCTACTGCCATGATATGAGAACCTGGAATCCCAAAGAGTATCTCACACTTCAATTTCACAATCATGGTATTTTCCCTGCAATAACAAACTGGAATTGTGGCGGAGAAGGCAAGCTGCCTGGTAGTTGTCTGAGTTATGTAGGAGAGGTTTGGTATGAAAAGATCAGAGTAGATTTGCAGACAATGGAAATTAAACAAGACGAAACCACTTTTGCGCGTTTTTCAGGAAATCCCCAAAGTATGGAAGTGCAGTGCTTTTGACTGTTACACCGACACTACAATAGATCAGTAAGCCAGTGTGGTGTTAAAGGCGAGTTCACAATCAATCTGCGAAAAACGGGATGGATCGTTTCCCCAGATCAGAAATGGAGAGAAGTAGGGTGGAATGCAGCTATGGACATCTCTTACAGGAATAATGGAACTGTAATTCATCTCAGATGTGGCGGATATGCAGGAGGGTGTTCTCCCAATGGGCCGTTGCTCCTTGTCCCGAACATGGCTGACATTGTTGAAGAGACGTCTGCAAAAAGTATTCGCTGTGAGTGATGAACATCAGTGTTAACTTATTAGCGATCGTGATCAGTATGTCGTGAGTCATTTCTTTCACAGAGTTGAATTTGAAATGGTTTTCGTAAGATGAGATATCACATTAAAGGGCCTGGCATTTTATTTGGTGGTATTCTTGTTAGTTCACTCTCCTTTGTCAACCGATTCTACAATATGACTCTTGTCTTGCCTATTTCAATGTCACAACAATTCGGTAATGTTAATTTTCATTTGATAATTGAATTTTTAAAGGAAATAGAATTATTAGATAAGTTTTGAATGATATGTCTTGTAAATAGATAAATTGTATTTTAAACATGGTAGTATAAATTAGCAACTGCGATTGTTAGTAGCTGTATCCTCGCAGGGGGTTAAAGTATCGTAAAATTATTGTCCTCCTGAGAGGGTACCTAAGTCCCCAAACTTTCAAAGTTAAATTTAAGCTAACCAGATTTTTAAACGTAGTGTATTTGCTCTTTTAGAATTCAGTTAATCTTTTCCTACAATCGTCAGCGGCTGAGGGGATGGTGTAAGTCCAATTAGGGTCCATGCAGGTAGCAAAAGCACTGTAAGTCCCCGTGATCCGTAGTATGGTGATCTACCTGTCTTGTCCTAATTTGAAGTCCAATTTTAGAGAGATATGCTAGTTTTATTCTAACTACTGTGATATTCTAGTTGGTTTTACTGTCCTTCGGTGACAGATTTTTATAATTTACATGTATATATTGTCAATTTGAAACTTGTTTTAGTCACGATATGGCTGAAATATTGCCGATGTGACTGTAAATTTTAACTCACTCACTCACTCACTCACTTGTCTTGCCTAAGTGAAAAATAACGTGAAGATCCGGGTCAGCGTTGGTCATCAGCAACCCAAGCTTGTCGTAAGAGGCGACTAACGGGATCGGGAGGTCAGGCGCGCTGACTTGGTTGACACATGTCATCGTATCCCAGTTGCTCAGATCGATGCTTAATCACTGGATTGTCTGGACTAGATTCGATATATAGCTGGAAAGCTGTTGGCTGGATGGGGCGTTAAGCAAACAAACCAAGCGAAACCTATGCGAAAACTCAACGATTTACGTCACGTGACCTCGCCACTTTACACCTTTACATTGAAACAGATCCTCATTAGTCGAAGCTAAACAAGTCACGTACCAACCATCCAAACATATACAGGTTCATTGATATGATCAAGAAGGAGCAGTCCCATACCAGGACATCCTCGATAATCTCCAGGGTATACGTTACGATCACTCTCCACTATACCCTGGATGCATCCACGGCTTGGGGCGATGATTTTATTACCTCCCTTTGCTGGCTCCGCATTCTCACAGTAGCCAATCAACTAAGCCGCCGTTACACCCGAGCTTTCCAGTGTCAACAAAGATTGCGGTCGCAGTTGCAAAGGTTTGTTCGTAGTGCCACTCATATATTTGGGGAAATAATAAAGACAAATTCACAGATCTGAAACTTTAAAGAGAATATATAAAAGAACGCCTTCTACTTCTTTCAGAGTACCTCTGCATCAATTGAGTTGCCAAGTTTAAACGGTTAGATAATTTAAGACGCGAAAGTGAGTAGTGATTGGTACGCTCAACTTCCCAACGTAGGCACCTAACTGGATAAAAAGCCCGCAAAGGGAAGTAATAAAATCATCGCCCCAAGTCGTGGATGCATCCAGGGTATAGTGGTGAGTGATCGTAACGTATACCCTTGAGATTATCGAGGATGATACCAGGACTGTTCTTCTCCAGATTGAGGCTGGTGATAGATAGGCACCAAAGAGAAGAAAGTACCTGAATCTCGACACAAAAATTGAAAATGAAAAAAAGGACATGTTGACCAGGAAGAAAAGTGCTAAAGAATATGTTGATTCTGTGTTGCAATTGGTTGGGGTTTAAATGTAAATGGGTATGTTATTATAGGCATGTATATGAGTAAGTTATGTGAACATAGAATACATTCTCGAAATGGATAGAATGTCAAGTGAAACAATATGTTATGTTTTGGATGTAATTATATGCATGCACATGAATAAATTATGTGAACAGAGTATTTCAGGAGTTGAGGTCTACTTTACTGTAACAGAGTGTAGTTAATCCCCCTATTGTTAACCCATCTACCACGGCCGACTGAACCTCTACCTCCAGCACTAGGTGCAGGCCCAGTGAGGTGTCCCCGTGCAGCAGACTACAGTTAATCCCCCATTGTTAACCCATCTACCACGGCCGACTGAACCTCTACCTCCAACACGAGGTGCAGGCCCAGTGAGGTGTCCCCGTGCAGCAGGCTACAGTTAATCCCCCTATTGTTAACCCATCTACCACGGCTGACTGAACCTCTACCTCCAACACGAGGTGCAGGCCCAGTGAGGTGTCCCCGTGCAGCAGGCTACAGTTAATCCCCCTATTGTTAACCCATCTTCCACGGCTGACTGAACCTCTACCTCCAACACGAGGTGCAGGCCCAGTGAGGTGTCCCCGTGCAGCAGGCTACAGTTAATCCCCCTATTGTTAACCAATCTACCACGGCCGACTGAACCTCTACCTCCAACAATAGGTGCAGGCTCAGTGAGGTGTCCCCGTGCAGCAGACTTCAGTTAATCCCCCTATTGTTAACCCATCTACCACGGCCGACTGAACCTCTACCTCCAACACGAGGTGCAGGCCCAGTGAGGTGTCCCCGTGCAGCAGACTACAGTTAATCCCCTATTGTTAACCCATCTACCACGGCCGACTGAACCTCTACCTCCAACACGAGGTGCAGGCCCAGTGAGGTGTCCCCGTGCAGCAGACTACAGTTAATCCCCCTATTGTTAACCCATCTACCACGGCCGACTGAACCTCTACCTCCAACACGAGGTGCAGGCCCAGTGAGGTGTCCCCGTGCAGCAGACTACAGTTAATCCCCCTATTGTTAACCCATCTACCACGGCCGACTGAACCACTACCTCCAACAATAGGTGCAGGCTCAGTGAGGTGTCCCCGTGCTGATTAACAACCGTCACATCGGAAAATCTCATGTTGGTAATATGTACATTTCAAGCTGGCACCGGGTTCATATACTAATGTGTTCAACCCATTATCAGTCAAAAGCTTATATTATACGATCTTCGTCACTTAACTAGATCTACTGACAGATTGTATTTCCTGCTTACAAGCATTGGCTGGAATATGTATAACGTATAACGTGCAGTATGTTGTTTTGTTGGGTTTTTTTTGGTTTTTGTTTTGTTTCTTTATTTCTTTTTTTTTCTTCATTTCTTTTTTTGGGGTGGGCTGGTGGTTTTTTTATTGCTCCCAAATCAAATATGCAGAGTATATATACAACGCATTTAGAAATATGTAAGCAGGTATACATTGTTGATACAGCTGGGTTCTCCAATTATTACATATAAAATATCACAAGTTAGACGAAGTCATCAGGTTAAAAACTGTGAATAATGTACCTAATGACATAAGATAATTTACTGGGATTGGCGGACAAAGCGCCAGTACGTCACCCTTTCCTTGGTTTTTAGTTTGTTTTACTTTGTTTTACTTCTATCTTGGAAAAATAATTCCCATTTCTTCTATACAAATCATATATTATATATTTATCTTCCTTGATTTGCCAGCAAATTTAGTAACGTGGCAACCATTGATATTTGCTACTTATGTTAGACATGTAAAAAAAAGTTATTTCTTTTGACCTGTAGTGATGATTATGGGTAATATTGAAAAAATCAAAATCATGTTGATAGGAGTCTACTGATCTATTCCAGTCTTTTTCTTCTATTGATAACTCATAAGTCATTCAAATCAGGAGTAAATTTAAAATTCATGCATCCAAGGATTTCAGCTACAAAAAGAATTTCCCAGTTAGCGGGGCTGTAGGCAAGGGGATCCAATATCACTATACCTTTTCCATTTTTGTAGCTGAAATTCTTGTATGCATAATCAAACAAAATAATAGTATAAAGGGTATTGTAATTGATAATAAAGAATATAAATTAGGGCAATATGCCGATGATCCTGAATTATTTTTTGGGGGGGGGGCTCAGATGAAAGTTAATACACAGCTATTGACACTATTAATATTCTTTTATGGCATGTAAGGATTAAGAATAAATATAGATAAGACTAAAGCAATCTGTATGGGCTCTAAAGCGGGTAGCAGAGATATTATTTGTCAGGATTTGAACATAGAATGGCAAAGAAATAAATTTGAGGTTTTGGGAATTACATTTACTCCTGATTTGAATGACTTATGGGTTATCAATACAAGAAAAAGACTGGAAGAGATCAGTAGACTGCTATCAACATGGAGGAAATGGTATTTAACATTTATTGGCAAAATCACGGTTATTAAAACAATGGCTATTTCAAAGTTGGTTCATATCTTTCATAATTTGACAAACCCACCGGAAGCATTTACAACTTCACTTGAGAAATTATTTTTCAAATTTATTTGGAATGACAAAATAGACTAAATAAAACGGAGCATTTTGACAAAAAGATAACATTGAAGGGTCTGCGCATGGTTGACATTAAAGCCTTTGTTGATGCCATGAAACTGTCTACACTGAGACGTTACATGAAAACTTCAAATTTATATAACCCCTGCAATTTTCCATTGAAGGCTGTATATAAATATGGTGGAAATCGCCAGGATATTGTAGAAGCTGAAAATCCTTTTTGGAAGGATGTTTTAAAGGGATGGAAACTATATTGTAACCAAAATACCACAGAAGCACATTACATTATTGAAATCTTAACTCCACCCATATGGCTCAATCATAACTTTAAAAACCCAAACCACATTATCAGACACTAGGCTAATAAAGGAATTTTAACCATCAAGGTTTTATATGATGAACAGGGCTTGTTGTCTTTAGAAGATTTGAAAAATAAACATGACGTCAGATTTTGGATCTAAGATATATTTAACACATTTAACCCGAATCTGGGGAAAAAACACTTTGAAAGGATACCGATACATAGATGGTAATTATCTCATTCATAATTCTGTACAAAGGGATTTTATTACCTCAACAAAAGGTTCAAGGAACTTTTATAATAAACTGGTTTCTGGTGTTAAACCATATATATGTGTCATAAATGGGTGGACCGATTTGATGCTATTGATTTTGAATGGCATAAGACTTTTAATACCTATAGAAAGGATTTAAGCGACATTAAAATTCTAGACATTCAATATAAGTTCCTACATGGAATTATTTATACTAAAAAAGGATTGGTGAAGATGAAAATGGCCGACAATGAAATATGCTCTTTTTGTAATGATGTGAATGAGAACTTATGCCATGTATATTGGGAATGTGATGTAACCAAAACCATTTGGAATGACCTTCAAATTTGGATTATTCAAAACATACAAGAATTGCAACTGACAATGTTTGGTTTGGTATTTTAGAAAAAGACCCACTATTAAATCATATAAACCTCTCTGCTAAAAGACACATTTACATTTGAATAACATGTATCCAAAATTGAATAGAGACACATTCAAAGTTGAAAAACAGTATGTTGTTTTAATATCAGTTTATCCTATATGATTTAAACAAGTCCATAGTATCACATTTTGTTCCATTTTAGGGTGAGAATACATGTATTGATTAATTAGGTTCTTGAGAGGCATATAGAAGTTGGTATTCAATATTATGGATGCCAAGCTTTTGTTTATTCTATACACAACGTTTCCGGGCTTTTCCTTGTCCCTTCGTCAGGTGAATCAATGACGAAGGGGCAAGGAAAAGCCCAGAAACGTTGTGTATAGACAAGAAGTTGACATCCATAATATTTTGTCTCATATTGATTAATTGTAGGTGAACTAGGGTGTGGGAGAAATGAGAGCGTAGGAGTTATGGGTATGCACCTTGTAGAGGTGTCTTGACATCGTAACCAAGTTCCCATGAAAGCACTGTTTCCCTTTGATCATCTCTGGAGCATCAATAAAGGCTTTGTGACAACTAGTTTATATTTACTCCTATTTTTACAAACATGCTGATGCTTGTTAACCAACAAACCAGCCAATCTTACCAAGCTCTGACTGGGAACAAGTCATCTGTAGACTTAAGTCTACTTTACCAGACGAGTCCATTAAGAGTTCATTACAGTTTATTCACTTAACAATATAGTTTACTTTATTAAAAACCAAAAACGTCAAACAATGCCAATTTCAAAGCGTGCACTGGGTAGGACATCTGCTTGCCAATTGTGAGAAATGAGTAAGCTGGTTGCCTATATTGTGAAATATTTGGAGAATAAATTTCATTCACAACTATTACCCATTGCATGCAATGAGCAGATTTTTTGGGGACATTGCATGCATTGGGCAAGCTGTATTGCACATTGGACGCATTGGGCAAACGGTATGCTCAATTGCCCGCATTAAAAGGCAGTTGCACGCATTGGGTGTAACATATATATATTTACGGGTAACATTGCTTGTATATTTGCATAAAAAGGTATGTATTCCCATGGGCAAGTTTACACGTATAAGCCAGTTCAAATGTGGAAAAGATTCCAAGGACTATGAGAAAATGAATTAATCATTCAACCTTATCAATAGTCTCGTCCTGGATACCTTGTACAATAATGACAGACTAGTCAACCACAGTTAACAGCTTCTAATGTACGAGAAGCGGAAATCAGCTATGCTATATACGCAAGAATATGTTTCAGTTGTTTTAAAGCGTCACCATGAACAATTAGTCATCAAGATCTTCCATTCCTTATGTTCTGTGTGAGATCATTCAGAATCTGGGATACTGAAGTCAAATGTGTACATTCCTAGCTGGAGACTGAGCGGTACCATCTAGATGGTTATACAAACATGTTTGTTTGTTGTTTAACGCCGCAATGAGCAATATTCCAGCTATTTGGCCGTGGTCTGCCAAAAATCAAGTATGGGTTAGGCAATCCAGTGATCAACATCATGAGTATCGATCTACACCATTGGGTGAGTGTGAGTGAGTGTATTTTTACACCACACTCAGCAATATTCCAGTTTTATGGCGGCGGTCTGGAAATAATCGAGTCTGGACCAGACAACCTAGTGATCAACAGCTTGAATATCGATCTACGCAATTCGGATACGATGATGTGTGTCAACCATGTCAGCGAACCTGACCACCCGATCCCGTTAGTCCCCTCTTTTGACAAACATTGGTTGTGGAAGACCAACTGTCCTCTGTATGTGGTGTTATGTTTTCAATATATAAGTGATGGAGAGACGATATTGCATTGTTCATACCGTGCTTAATTAACTCCACTTTGGGACCTATTGAGCGAACACCTTTTTCCGTTGTTGAAGAAAGGTTTTCGCTGATCGGCCAAAAACCAGTATAACCCGGATCTCCACGGGCATTTTCAAGCATGTGATGCATCTGGTGCACTTAGGTATCTTTCATTGATCGATAAAGGCAACACCGGCATTTGTTGAAGCAAGTTCTCAAGCCATCGTTTCATCCAAGGAATGAGAAGAAACGAATTTCATCACAAAACAACCCTTCATATCTGTGACGTTGTTTTCATGAAAACATGGACGCACGCATGCCCTCGCTCCATCATCCGAGAATATTCCTCCGTGTGAATGATTTTACGACTCTTTGTCCGGTTTTCGATCAACACCCCCGCGATCACCATTCGTCACCACTCGCTCCTCTCCGTAAACTAGCTATTCGGCTTGTCCCGGAATAACACGAGTTGGTCACGAATGCCGCGATCACGTATGTACATGTAATGACATGAAATTCAACATCCTCAGCTAAGGAGGACGAGTGATCAAACTGTCCTTTATTTACCACAGAACGACGGCCGCATTGTGCTGCTCCCCACCAATCAACAGGCGATAATGGGAGAGTTCACTCAAACGCATCTCGTTCAGTTAGTGTTTATGGAATTTAAAAACATTCATGGAAACGCATAGACACTGACTGCACGAGAATTGCCTGCGAGTGAACTAGCCACGCTCCCAGATTTCATATGTTAGAATTTGAAAAAAATTTCGGTTTTCAACTCGCTGACACCAGACGTACATTTAGAGTTAGGTTGGAAAATCAGTCAGTTGTTAGATATTCATAAATTAGATTAGACAATCAGTGGGGTTTAGTTAGTAAAGAAAGTTAGAGGTTAGATTAGTTTAGTATTAGTCGGGTTTTGAACATTAATAGAGTTAGAATTTAGATATTAGGGGTTAGTGAAATTAGTTAAATTCTTAGCAATTCTTCAACGCAAAAGTTTACACATTCAGTTAGTTCTTCACACATTCGCTTTTTACCCATAAGTGTTATCATATTTAGTTCTTCAGTTCCTCATTAGAAATAATTGTTATCACGTTTAGTTCCTCAGTTTTACATTGTAGACAATAAGTGTTATCACGTTTAGTTCATTAGATTAAATTAGCAAATTTACGTTTCCACAAAAAGCGTCAGAACAAAAATGGTAGCAGAGCGTGGTTAGAATTAGTTCAGTTCAGTTTAGTTTGGTATTAGTCTGTCGTGGGTGTGTTGACAGATTGGTACTTAGTATTTTGATTGTGAAGTGTTATTTTGTATTGTGTTTGCTGATTGGTGGTAACGTTAACACATCTTGAGTGGGTTCAATATGTCGTTACCGCAAAGTAAACAGGAAGAAGCATCCCCATGAATCCTACAGAAAGTGAGTTGAAACTTTTGAAATTAAAAAGCAAAAAGCAGCTGCAAAACGTCTCTTACAAAAGTAAAATAAATTGTTGAGGCTAATAGAAGAAGAGCTGCCCTCTCGACATGCAGTGAGGGACATGATAAATCAAGTAAGTGTTCTACAGAGTAAAGCTATTAATGTCATCTGTGAAGTGTCAATAGCTTATAGTGAGTCTGGTGAGGTTGATCTGTTCAAGAAAACAAAACAAGAATTAGAAGCAGTTGAATGCGAAACTGACGCTGCTATTGAGCAGGCTAATTTGTTTTTAAAACATACACTAGAGACAAGTTCTGTCAGATCTGTCATGAGTGGCATTTCAAGGTTGTTTCGTTCGGAGGGCAATGCGCATTCACAGTCACAGCATGTTAGTCACAATTCCAGTCCACAGAAACAAGAAAATGAAGTTGAAGTGGGTTCCAATAAAAATGGACAGAATGATGAACAGATGAAACCGGTAGATAGTTCGAATAGGGACAATGCCAGACATAATCATGAACACACTGCAGATTATCGAGAGTCAGCAAACTCTATGCTTCCTGACAGACCACATGTTAGAACAACGCGGCCAAATAATGGTGACGATTTATGGAGACAACTTAAGCGAGTGTCTATTCCTATTTTCTCAGGCAAAGTAGTAGAATATGAAGGGTGGAAAGCAGCCTTCATGGCCTGTGTCGATAGAGCACCTGCCAGCAATGAATATAAGCTGCTTCAATTGAAACAATACCTATCTGGAGAAGCAGCTCAGCTTATTGCAAAATCTAGGGCATAGCGCTGCTATTATGACATTGCCTTAGAACGACTTGAAAGAAAATATGGGGGCAAAAGAAGACAGATTGCCTTAAAGTTAGAGGAAATATCTAACTTCAAACCATTGAGTCCTGGAAATGCAAAGGATTTAGACAAATTTGCTGATCTGTTGGACATTGCAGTAGTTAGTTTTCGAGAGGCTGACAAAGTAGAGGAGTTAGGAGATGGATGTCTCTATGCTCTGTTGTTAACAAAGTTAACAGAAAGCATGATTACTCGTTACAAAAGGTGGATTTATGAACAACAGCGACAGGAGTCAGTTGAGACTCTACGAGAATGGACATTGTTAGAGTCCAATTTTCAGACAATAGCAGTTGAAGCAAAGCAGGGCTTTTCAGGAAAATCAACAGTTGGTAAATCCAAACCAGGCACTTTCTTTGGCAATAAAAATCAGGATAAGACATCGAAATGTATTGTGTGTGAGGCTAGATTTGGCAATGTAAACAGTTCAAGGAATTAGACTTAGGAAGTCGATGGGATAAAGCCAGAGAATTGAGTCTCTGCTTTCGATGCCTAGGTACAAATCATCGTGGAAAGTTTTGTAGTAGATATGTTGTATGTGGAATTGATGGTTGCAAAGCAGATCACAATCGATTGCTTCATGGCAAGCAGAGGACAAGTGGTGGTCCACCTGCAGAGACAACCTATAGCAAACCATACACGCCTCAAGCTATAGGGTCAGAAGCTGGCACCCAAACAACAATGTCTACGTTAAAAGACACGTCAAATTATTTGGCGTTGAGAACTATTCCTGTAATTTTGAAAAATGGAAACCGTTCTTTGACAGTTAATGCATTATTAGATGATGCTAGCACTCAAACGTACATCAACGAGGATGTTGCTTCAGAGCTTCAGCTAGTGGGTGAATGTTCAACTGTCACAGTAAATGTCCTGAATAATAAAAAGGAATCATTTAGGAGCATGTCGGTTGAATGTGACCTTGAGAGCTTAGATGGGTCTTTCAAGACAAAGGTCAATGCTTTGACTACTCGAAAAGTGACAGGCAATATGAAAGTAGTCGATTGGAGGAAACATGCGCATAGATGGAAACATTTGAGAAATATTCAGTTTCCAAAACATTGTTTTCGTCCAGTTGTTGATATCCTCATAGGAATGGATTGTTTAGATTTGCATTGCTCACAGGGAGATGTGTGTGGTGATCCTGGAGAACCTATTGCCAGATTAACACCTTTAGGTTGGACGTGTGTAGGGAATGTATCAACGAATGAAAACAGGACACATTCATCAGAAACCTTCTTTGTCAGAAATGATACGTCTGGTACAGACAACCTTGATGTGATAGTTCAGCAATTTTGGGAAATGGAAGAAATTCCAAATCCAAAAACTGATATGAGTCACAATGAAAAGATCGCATTTGATATAGTCCAAGATTCACTAGAATATCAGAATGGGAGATACAGAGTTGCAATACCTTGGAAGGACAATACTGATTGTCTAGCAGATAACTATGATATGGCACTTAATCGCCTTGTGAATTTGGAGAAGAAATTGTCAAAAGATAAGGTTGTTTCTGATGCATATGCTGGAGTCATCAATCAGTATATTGAGAAAGGCTATATTAGAAAAGTAGATCCAGAAGAAACTAGAAACAGTAAATGGATTATGCCTCACTTCCCAGTAGTGAAACTTGATCGGACAACCACAAAGGTTCGTGTAGTTTTTGATGCCTCTGCAAAGTGTAAGGGGATATCTTTGAATGACTGTATTCATCCAGGTCCAAAACTACAGAATGACCTATTCGAGATTCTTTTGAGGTTCAGACAGTTTCCTGTTGCTATCATCTGTGACATAACAGAGATGTATCTCCAGATCGAGATCAGTGAAAAGGATCGACCATACTTTAGGTTTCTCTGGGAGATATGGATCAGGACAAAACACCTGGTGTGTACGAGTTTTCTAGGGTCGTTTTCGGGATGAACTGTTCCCCATTCCTTGCTCAATACGTTTCACAGAATCATGACGAATTGCAAAGAACAACATTTCCTTTAGACAGTTTTGAAATCAACATACATGGATGATAATATGGATTCCGTTCAAACAAAAGAAAAAGCAATAGAACTATATGAGCAGTTGAATGCAATGTGGTCATCAGCAGGGATGCATGCAAGGAAATGGGTATCAAATTCAGCAGATGTACTTGACAATATTCCAGTAGAGGACCGGCTGAAAGAGATCCAAATATGCTTAAGTGAATTACCTTCAGTGAAAGCTCTTGGACTAACATGGAATGCTGAAAAGGATGTTTTTTCAGTTTTCATATCAGATCCAGAACAAGAAGTTAACAATTACCAAGAGAAATTTCTTGAAAGAAATGGCAAAATATTTGATCCTCTTGGTTTGTTGACACCATTTTGCATAAGAGCTAAGATCATACTACAAGAAATGTGGATATCTGGTGTAGATTGGGACGACAATGTTAGTTCATATTTAACTGAACAGGCATTGCAATGGTGCAGTGAAATTGAAGGTCTTGCATCTCTTCAGATTACTAGATGTATGAATTTCCATCCTGACACCACACAGTTACATGTCTTTGTTGATGCGTCCTCAGAGTGCATTTGGTACTGTGATCTATGCAGTTACAAAATACATGATGGCATTACATCGAGCCACCTTGTTGCTTCAAAAACTCACGTGGCACCCATAAAGGCTGTTAGCATTCCTAGAATGGAGCTTATGGCTGCTGTTCTTGGCGTGAGGCTTCTTCTAGCCGTCTGTCAAGCAGTTGAAATGGCACAACACAGAGCGATTCTATGGACAGATAGTTCTAATGTGCTATGCTGGATCAGAAGTCAAAGTCGCTGTTTCAAAACATTCATTGCCAATCGGATAGGTTTCATACAAGAACACACAAATCCTTGTCAGTGGAAGTATGTTCCATCATCAGAAAATGCAGCAGACATACTTACACGAGGTACACATGTTCAATCCTTAGGGTCTAAAGAATGGCTGCAGGGTCCTGATTTCCTTGTGTTGGACAATTGGCCAGAGCAATCTGAAAAACTTGACTTTCCCGAAAACCTGGAAAAGAAGAAGTCTCCTTCCAAAGTAGTAACTTCTTTGTTTGCAAACCTTTCCTGCGAAGAGAATTGGATAGTGGAACCATCAAGGTTTTCCAGCTGGAAACGATTATGCAGGATTTATGCATACGTTTATAGATTCTTGAGTAACATCAGATCATCAGGTCTGAACAGGAAACAGGGAGTGATAGATTGCGAAGACATTGAAGATGCTGAAATGAAAATTATAGCACAAACACAGAAAGCTTCTTTTCCTACTGAATACGTAGCTTTGTTGAAAAGCAACATCTTACCTGTTAGTAGCCATATCTTAGCCTTGAATCCATTCATGGATGAACACGGGGTTATCCGATCAGCAGGAAGGCTGAAATATGCTGAAGTACTTTCCTATGATGCAAGATGTCCTGTAATACTTCCTAAAGGTGATCATGTTACCAAGCTGATCATCAAGAACTACCATGAGAAGAGTTTACATGGAGGTACCGAATGCTACGTTAGCAGCAATCAGTACCAGGTTTTGGATCGTGTCAGCTAGAGAGGAAATTCGAAGATGGGAGAGAGAATGCTCTTGGTGTCGCAGAAGAAAGGCCAAGCCTACACATCAAATCATAATGTAACTACCGCCTGTGAGAGTGCAAGCCTCATATCGGGCATTTGAAAAAGTAGGGGTGGATTATGCAGGTCCATTTATTACTCTTCAGGGTCGTGGCAAGAGTAGGCAAAAGAGATATCTTTGCCTGTTTACTTGTTTAGCATCCAGAGCAGTACACCTGGAGATTGCCTTTGGGTTAGATTCAGATTCCTTTTTGAGAGCATTGTTTCGTATGGCTGACAGACGTGGAATGCCCAAACTGATCATATCAGACAATGGCACAAACTTTGTTGGTGCAATCAAAGAACTGAAAGGGTTGATTTGTTGTCTAAAATCAGATGATGTCAAATCACAATTGGCCAACAAAGGTATCACATGGCGGTTCAATCCACCACATGCTTCACATTTTGGTGGAGTTTTTGAAACAATGATAAAAGCTGCCAAACGTGCAATTTTCGCCATTTTGAGTTCCAGCAGTATTACTGATGAGGAACTTATGAGTGCCTTTACTGGTGCTGAAGCCTTCATTAATTCAAGGCCACTCGCTTATCAAAGCGCTCATCCTGAAGACATCGTGCCTCTGACTCCCAATCATTTCATCCATGGACAGATGGGAGGGGAGTATTCACCGGAGTTAGATGCCTTTGATCTCCATCCACGTAAACGTTGGAGAAGGGTCCAGGAACTTCTCAGACACACTTGGCAACGATGGATGAAAGAATGGTTACCATCACTGAATGTTCGCAAAAAGTGGTTCACACCAACAAGGGATGTACAAGTCGACGATGTAGTGATGGTGATCTCCTCAGAAAACCCAAGAAGTTCTTGGCCTTTAGGTCGGATTGTCAGGACTCACCCTGGGAAGGATGGTCATGTGAGGGTGGTCGACATTCAGGTTGGTAAGAGCAACATTACAAGACCAGTGACAAAAATCTGTCCCCTTCACTGGGAATAAATCGACGTGGATGACAAAATGTGTATATAACCAGTGTAAATAGTTACCAAAAGGGTAGTTCAAACATATTTAGTTCATTTTAAATTGTTAGTTTATTTAGGTTGATAGATATGGATCTATCATAAAGGGGGGGTATGTTCGGGAGAGTTCACTCAAACGCATCTCGTTCAGTTAGTGTTTATGGAATTTAAAAACAATCATGGAAACGCATAGACACTGACTGCACGAGATTTGCCTGCGAGTGAACTAGACACGCTCCAGATTTCATGTTAGAATTTGAATTCAATTTCGGTTTTCAACTTCAGCTGACACAAGACGTACATTTAGAGTTAGGTTGGAAAAGTCAGTCAGTTGTTAGATATTCATAAATTAGATTAGACAATCAGTGGGGTTTAGTTAGTAAAAGGAAGTTAGAGGCTAGATTAGTTTAGTATTAGTTGGGTTTTGAACATTAATAGAGTTAGAATTTATACTAGGGGTTAGTGAAATTAGATAAATTCTAAGCAATTCTTCAACGCAAAAGTTTACACATTCAGTTAGTTCTTCACACATTCGTTTTTTACCCATAAGTGTTATCATATTTAGTTCTTCAGTTCCTCATTAGAAATAATTGTTATCACGTTTAGTTCCTCAGTTTTACATTGTAGACAATAAGTGTTATCACGTTTAGTTCATTAGATTAAATTAGCAAATTTACGTTTCCACAAAAAGCGTCAGAACACCGCCGCCATATAGCTGGGATATTGCTCAATTCGGCATTAAACAACGACAAACCAAGCAAATTATTCAAACATAAGAACATCAGATACATGTAATAAATTATGTGCCTAATCCACTCCCTAAGCTTGCTCGCAGCAATACATTTCTCCATTCTCAGCTGCCTGAGGGGTATCTAATCCAAGCTGGAATGTTAACAATCAGAATACCATCCCATCCGTTTGCTACCCAATCACTGCACGTGACATGACGCATTGTTTGAACAAAGTCTATTGCCTAACTACCTAGATGTTACTTTTCGTTTCTGATGCACATTTGTGTGAAAATTGCACTCACTCAGACCTGAATCTTACTACTAGAGGTGTGACGATGGTGAAATGTCACGATACAATACGTATCGCGATATCTTGGAATGATACAATTCGATTCAATGGATATCACGATATGATATCTTTAGTTATTTTCTTTAAAAAAAAGTATATTTTGATAGCAAGTAACAGTGTAAATTTTTACATAACAGTCAATTTCTAGAGAACATTAACAATTTTAAGGTCAACGATACATATCACGATATGAACAAAAGTATCGATATGTATTTATCATCAGATAAAGTATCAATCACAATTATCGATAGTAAGGTTGAATCATCACAGCTGTACTTACTACCGTTATAAAAGATCTCACAGCGATGTAGAATAATGAATTCACAAGATACCACACAAGTGTTTCGGTGTGGGGTAGGACCAAAGCCCAAGAAACTAATGACACTGTCATCCACCTCTCCTCTGTAATGGATGCCTGACTTCAGTATGATGTGTGAATTTACACAGCACCACTTGCTATCATTTGTTTCTTTCCAGCTATATCCCAGCTGCCTGTACATAATCGAAGTCTGGACCAGACAATCCAGTGATCAACATCATGAGTATCGATTTATGCAATTGGGTCAACCTGACCACCCAATCCAGTTAGCCACCTCCTACGACACACATGGGTTGCTGAAGACCAATTCTAGCCTGGATCTGCACAGGTTCCCACTTGCGATCACAGGACTATACATCAGCTGACAGCATCTTAGATGAAATAAAGCTAATGTGACATTATATTCTAACTCACTAACTTGGAAACACAGACACCTACCTGTAACTGGCCAGATCTGGTTCTGACAGGAACTCTCGCAGCAGCATGCCGTCTGTCATGTACTTGAGGATGGTTCTCTCCGACGTGCAGTCCTCAAACCTGATGCTGTAGCCAACCTGCAGCAGACGCTAGACTCTCAGCACGGACATTACATACAATCATAGAGAAGAGACATGAATACAGGTATTGAGCTTACTTATACATAGTTTTGCTTGAGAGATCATATGAAGTAATAAATTGTCACTGAAGTTATCAGTGAACTATTGGTATCTTCCCTTTCATTATTCACTTTCTCTGATGTTTATTATTTTAGAAATTTGTTACACTGAAGACTTTATCCATTTTATGAAATTTGAGATTGTAAAACAAATTTCTGAAATGTGCTTAAATTAAATTCACAAAGCATAAGCTTTGTGTTACAATAGTGGCCTTATTGGAAGTGGGCAATTGATCTCACCTCGTTTCCGAGTTTGTACCCCATCTCTTGTGCCACTCTGGATGCTACAGACATGGCCGCCACTCGTCGAGGCTGGGTGCATCCAACCATCATGCCATTTTTGTTGAAACCCTGAAACATTAATCTCAATCATAGTCCATTTGATTTCATTTGAGGCTAATGAATTGCTCACGAACACAAAATTTAGCTAAACCTGTAGGGGTTTCCAATTCTTTGAAGAGAATCTTCCTTGGGGTACATTTGCAACATTTTCGACATTTTCTGCAAATGAAAATGTCATGTGACAGTTGTAACAATAAAAGATTGTACAATAAATAAAAAAAACCTTTATATTTACTATACGGCCCCCCACCACGTGGATTTACCTCCCTTACCATGCATGCGTGGACAACCAGATGAGCACCCAAGCCCAAATCATCATTCCTTCTGCTGACAAAGCGTCAGTGAACAGAATTGCGAGGAGGTGGGATGATACCCTGTGTTCGTTTGATATAGACCTTGAGGGTCTTACGGACATCCAACGGGTGAGCACACGTTGGAGTGGTCCCTGATGTAGAAGGCAGGGAAAGAGAGGGAAGATCAATAGGAGCTGTCACGTGGAAAGCATGATTGATCTTCCAACGGTAACTATCCAGGAGGCGAATACTGACCCAATCAGGGTGAAAAACCGTCAGTGCCGGGTCGGACGACATTGTGTAAACATCGCCGAACCTTCTTCTGGATGTCACCGCCACAAGAAAGGCTGTTTTCCATGTTAACAACTGAAGGGAAATAGCCGATAGATGTGAGAAAGCAGGACCAGACAGCCAGTCTAGCACAATTGACAAATCCAAAGGTGGGCTGGTTCGCCTGAGAGCAGGTCGAACCCGATCCACGCCAGCTAAGAAGCGCTGCATAAGAGGGTGCTGCCCCAAAAGAGCGCCATCTGCAGGGGTATGAAAAGTGGAAATAGCAGTGCAGTAGCCACGAATGGTCGAAGCCGCCAAACCCTCTTCCAAATGAGACTGAAGGAACTCCAAAACTCGGACTACATCTGCAGAAAAGGGATCTGCAATCCCCCTATCTGAACACCAGCGCGCATAGCAGGACCACCTATCCTCATATTGAACATTTGTCGAATCCCGTTTCGAAGCCAGAATTGTGTCTGCAACTGCTGCAGGAATTCCGTGTGTTTCGAGGCTAGACCTGACAGAGGCCAGGCCACCCACTGGATCTGCGGATCCAGGTGCGGCACTCCGTTCTGAGTGAGAATGTCCGGTCATAAAGGTAATAGAACAGGCGGCTGAGCCAGAAACCTGAGAATTACCGGAAACCAGCTCTTGGAGCTTGCTGGGTGGATAGCTGGGAGAGGACCCTGGGGATCAGTGGTAGAGGTGGGAACGCCCACAGTACCCTGTCCAATCCAGCAGGAAGGTGTCGGAGGCCAATGCCTTCTGGTCCAGTATTCGAGAGCAGAGCACTGGTATCTGATTCGTCCCGCCACACGCGAACAGATCCACCTGGAAACGACCCATACAACTGGGAGATAACTCTGAATATCCACCGATCGAGCATCCACTCATGTGGGGCCAGGATCCGACGAGAGACCGCGTCTGCTTGAACGTTCTCCAGCCCCGGGAGATATACCGGAATCACCTGACAGTCGTACTGGTCGCATCACAGTAGAAACTCCGTCTCCCGAAGGAGCTCTGGAGACACCGTGCCGCCTTGCTTCAGAATGCACGTCATGGCCGTGTGGTTTGCAGACAAACAACCTGGCCCCGAACGTAATCCCGAAAGCGCTCGAATACCAACCTGGCAGCTCTCAGTTCTAACACGTTGATGTGAAGACGGGCTTGGGCTACGGTCCAGCGCCCGGACTCCGACAGACTGCCCAGACACACCCCCCCCAGCCCGTGAGGGATGCATCAAGGAGAAGACCCTGGAAAAATTCCTGACATCGGTCCACCACTGAAGGTGAGGGAATAACCACTCGGGAACTGTGAGACATTTCTCCAGATCCTCTGAATGAGCCCACAGATATGCCAAAGCCTGCTGTAAAGGGCGCATCCTCAACCTCGCCAATCACCGGGCTGAACAGAGGAGATCACCGAGCGAAGTGTCTCCATCTTGAAGGATGGAACCTCTATCATGCGGTTCAAACCCTTGAGGTTGAGTATGGGACGGAAGCCTCCATCTTTCTTCGGGACGAGAAAGTATGTGGAATACAGACCCGATAGTTCCTCTCCTGGTGGAACACGCTCTACTGCAGACTTGGACAGCAAAGCCTGGACCTCGTCTCGCAGAATACCCGCCTTGACTGGACAGGATGGCACCGGAGTGCGCCTTATGCCGGTAAACTCTGGTGGGCCTCGCTTCCAAAGTGGTAAGTGGCCGACGGTAACAGTGGACAGCACCCAAGGGTTGTTTGTAGCCTTCTCCCACTCCTGCCAGGAGAGGGAGAGGTGGCCACCCACTGGAACATCGGGCAGAAGCACATGGGTTGTCTCATGCAAATTTATTACCGGCAGGGACAGACCTGACAGAGGAGTTCGCATGTATAACAAAAAACAACAACACCCCCCCAACCCCACACACTGCAAAAAGGCTGCTGCGAACAGGTAGACTGCTCCTTGCCTCTACCCTTGGCGGGGTGACTCTTTCTCCTACTCATGCCCAGCAGCCGAAGCCAGCCAGCAGTCTCAGGCGTAGGCTGAGCCCTGGAGGAGGAAGTCGCGACGGGAGTACGGGAGCGAGAAAACCGCAGTTGCTCCAACAAGGATTTAGAGTCCTTTAGGAGGTAGCTGCGGAGACCTAGGAGACCTGCTGCGCCCAGCGGAAACAGAAGGGCCAGCAAGGTCTGCTGTTTTGCCGTGGAATACCTGGAAATCGACAACCACAGCCTGAGCATATCCATGACTGCGCACATAACCTGAGACGACGCGGATCGCAAAGAATCCCGGGTCAGGTGAGCCTGAACTTCAGTAAGCTGCCGGAGCAACACCACATTCGACGAAACATCGCCAGTGTGCGCATCCGGTTCCAGGACGGATGTCTGTAAAGAGGATAGATACGCCCATGGACCACTACCCGAATCTGTTGGCTGGCGTTACCTCATCGTAGCTCCGATATGATGCTCGCAGAGGGGCTCCCGAATGGAGAAAAGGTGGAACCAGCCAACACTGTTTAGCCGCCGGAGCAGCTAACGAGGAAGCCCAGCTTCCCCGAGGGTCACTGAAGTGAACACGCACTCGTCCACCACCGGTACATGGAAAAGAGAGTCGTCCCCTAACTGGTATCTCTTAACAAGCTCAGGCAGATCGAAGCGAAGCCGAGAAGCAATGAGCAAGGGATCGACCACATCCTGCACCAATGATGGGAGCACGCGGAGCCAAAAGTGGAAAGTTCCCTCTGATTCTTCCGCATCCCCGACCGAACCGAAGCCAGAGGCAAAGGATCAACGGCAAACTCGAGGCTCGGGGATCTAGCCAAGCCTGGCGATCCCGCACCAGAATTTTCCGCCCCACCTCCCGAGTTGGCGAGGAACTCCTGGCGGAACCCAGCAACTGAATAGTGGAGTAACGACTTCATCGAATCCATGTGCTTTTGAAACAAATGATTGATAAGCAACATATCAAATGAAGGCTGAGAACTAACAGGAGGGGAAGAAACAGACGCAGGTTTATCCTGAGTACTTTTAGACCTATGCTTAGGTTTTTTAGCTTTGGATGGAGGGACCTCCAACGTGGGGTCACCCCCCTCTCTCACGTAGTTCTTTGAAGAAAAGGAAGTCTGCTGCTCTCCTTTTCCTAGCCTAAGTGTAAACCCCAGACATAGCTCGCATACGTCCGGATTATGACCGGCCTTCTCAAGGCATCATAAGCATTTTACATGCCCATCCTGAGGTGGTATGTTTTGCCCACAAGCGGAGCACGCCGAAAACGCCTGAAAGCAAACATGCAAAGCATGACGCTAACAGCGGGAAACACCACAAAACATAGAAAATTACGTGAAAAAAAGAACGCAGCATGAAACAATTGTTTTACTAAGCAAATTTCAAACGAGTACAACGCTTAAACTCCCGCCATGGAATAGCAATATTCATGTAAACCACGGGGAACAATAGCGTAAATTACAACTATATGTCACATAAAATAAGACATGAACAACTGAAAGTCAATAAACGTTCCCAAGAACGAATAAGGACAATATACATACAGTAGTCAAAGTCTCAGACATTTCTTGTACAACTCAGCCAGCACGTGTTGCATGTAGCGTGACAGCAGAAGGAATGATGATTTGGGCTAGGGTGCTTACCTGGTTGGCCACACATGTGTGGTAAGGGAGGTAACTCCACGTGGTGGGGGGCCGTATAGTAAATAAAAAGGCCTTTTTATTTATTGTACAATCTTTTATTAAAACATTGTTACAACTGTCACATAACATTTTCAGTCGCAGAAAATGTATATATATGTACCCCAAGGAAGATCTCTATGAAAAAGAACAAATAATTGCAACAAAATCAAATTTTGCACAGTCACATGAAATCGACAGACCAACTCTGTTGATTTGTCTCATAATTTTGGACACCCGAATAGAAAAATTGTTTAAGAAAGGTCATTATTTTGTTGTCACTTTTCGCTATTTTGTACGAGGGGGGATCACTTGCTGGTAGAACAGCCAGGTAATCAAGCATGTGTAGTGAAATTCAATTTTGCCACGTGCAATGTGCAGTCTGGTTAAATTCATTTTGGACTGCTAACATTTTGAAGTTACCAGCCCAGCCCTGATGTCTGGCTGGGTTTTTGGCTTATTTCATACACTGTACACATGTTGATTACTATCATTAAACACACATTCACAAAATTTCATTACATGTTGTACATGAATGGCCATAAAGAGATTTTTCAAAATGGCGTCCATGGCATGCACAAGAGGAAGTACTGACCGCATCATTGAGGTACTGTGGTATCTGTGTAGTCTTGCCTGACCCTGTCTCACCCTCGATGATCAGGACCTGGTGAGCGCGGATAGCATCAATTAGGTCCTGCTTGAAGGGATAGATTGGCAGACTCTTCTTTGTCTCCTCGATGGTCATTTTCTGTTTCTCCCCCTCAGACATTTGGGGCATCTGGTCCTAGTAAAACCAAAGAGTTGGTCTCAGAGAACAAATCATATATGATAATCAAAACACTTTGTACAAGATCTATTCTTGATTATTTGGTCATTATAGTACATAATACAGAATTTGTTTATTCATATGTCTGTAAATGATAACATATGTAATGGTGCTAAACATTGACCACAGTAATCAGCAATTTCAGTCACAACATTGAAGGGTTAAGATCAAAACAAGATCTATTATAATACTATACAAAATAACAAACTTATTTCCCCAGGAAATACATACACAGCAGTACATAAGATCATCAAAACAAACAACACCTGAGTAAAGAAACAGTGTTAATCTCTTCGGGGGAGGACTTACATCATTCATTCATGAGAGACAGACAATCCATAATTACAAGTTTGCAGCATGCTACTGCATAATGTTCATGATGACTAGATAACATTTTAATAGAGAAATGTAATAAAACATACAAAGTCAACCAAAGTCACTGAATTTGCCTATAGCTGAGATTCTGCAATGTTATCAATTTGTGTTATCACCAACAATGGAATGACATCATTGTACTTTTCACAACGATGAAGCATAGTGACCTCAAAAGACTTCAACTGACCAATCAGCATTTAGAATCATTAAAGGAACTGTTTAAACAGTTTCAGATCATTTGTAATATTCCAGCAATAAAATGGCCATAAAAACAGAAATGGGATTCACACATTGTACCAGCATGGGGAATAGAACCTAGGCCTTCATTGTGATGAGCGAACACTTACCAACAGGGCCACCAGACCACCCCAGTGGTACTATGACAGAAATCATTTGCTCACCTTGTCCTTGATGGAGCCGGGCAACTGGAGAGCTTGCACAAACTCGATCTCATCGTCCATGATGACCTCATACTCCTGAGCCTTCTTCTTGGACTTGGCATCTTTGGCGCCAAACTTGAGGAGAGCAGTGGACAGATGGTCCTCCTCCCATCGAGACTGTTCATAGTTGGGTCCGCGCTCCGTCATGTCCTCCACATACCGGTCCTGTGGCTTCACATCGTCCTTTGGCATGTAGTAGCGGTTCACCTTCTCAACATCCCCAGCTTTACGATGGTCCTTGGCTAGTTTCAGAACCTTCTTCTTGTAGTTCAGTTCAGCATGTTCCCTCCTGGTGAGACTGAGGACAGAGAACAGTATGTCAGGAACATGCCCATGTATGTGATGCAGTGCAACTGTTACACTAATTTAACAGCTTAAACATATGGCATCTCTATGTTTTGTCTATTAATCTACATCCTGAAGGAGAGGTGATTTGCTTTTTATTCTGCTTTTAGCAGGGGGGAGGGGTGGACACTAGAAAGGGTTCCACATATTATACCCATGTGTGGTATTGAACCCGGGCCCTTGGCATGATGAACGAACACTTTGACTATTGGGCTACCCCCCATTTGAAGATAAGATGAGATTCTTTAGCAACCAAATACACTGTAGTGGGACGAACATCAAGTCTGATGAGAGAGTGAGTGGGTGGGTAAGTGAGAGAGTGAGTTTGTGAGTGAGTTTGTGAGTGAGTTTGTGAGTGAGTTTGTGAGTGAGTGAGTGAGTGAGTGAGTGAGTGAGTGAGTGAGTGAGTGAGTGAGTGAGTGAGTGAGTGAGTGAGTGAGTGAGTGAGTGAGTGAGTGAGTGAGTGAGGTTTTACGCTGCTTTTAGCAGTATTCCAGCAATATCATGGCAGGGGACGCCAGAAATAGTCTTTACACATTGGGACCATGTGGGGAATCGAACCCGGGGCTTAAGCATGATGAACGCTTTAACCACCAGGCTACCCCACCGCTCCCCATCAAGTCTAAACAATAGGACACCTTCAAATTCAGTGCATGTGAAAATATCGACAGTGATCTGATGTTGGGTATCATACATATAGCAATAATGCATACTTGTACAAAATATTTACATAGACATAACATGTGCCACTTGCAAATCCCACTGGTTAAAATGGTTCCTACTCCTAGTGCCCTTTTATGACGACACCATAAAAATCAGGAGTACATATATACATCAGTACTCACTTCTTGCCATCAAACAGATACTCGTCATCAATGATCTCAGCCTCCAGGTCCTCCAGTTTGTCATGACCTCGCTTCTTGAGGTAGTCGCGGCGGGACTGTTTCCGCAACTCTGGGATGATGTGCTTCCTGTCTTCTGTCTCCAGCTGTAGACGCTTCTTGGCTTCCTTGTACGCCTGCAATGGAGATGTCAAGTTCGGAATTTATAACATTTCACTTTCAACCTAACAAACATGTATATGTATATCAGTGTGTGAGTTGAGTTCTACACCCTTTCAGCAATATTCCAGCAATATCTCGGGGACACCAGAAATGGGATTCACACATTGTTCCCATGTGGGGAATCGACCGGCATGACAAGCGAACACTTTAACCACTAAGCTACCCCACGCCATATGAAGCTGTCATTTGGTTATTAATAAAAGTCAGAAAATGAAAAAAAACTCCTGCTTTTCATCATGATATACTAGAAATGATATCAATGTGGCAAATACTTGAAACAATCTACTGTCAGTCTGTGACTTTCGCCACTAGTCCCAAGCCCAAGTCCAGTAAAATACTTATTTGTATAGTAAGCAAAGCTAATAATAGTCAGTATTATAGCACTTAACTCAACTGAAGAGAATAATTATGATCAAATGTATTTGCTACAGCAGTATTCAAAATAAGTGCTGTTGACACCCGAGTCAGACTTTCTGGAGATTAGATGTTACATCAATACGTACATACCAGCATTTGAAATTCTTTGCATTAGCAAAAGTTAACAAAATCACTGATGTTAAATAATGTTATATGAAAACTGTGACAAACAAACCAATCACTTTCATGTGATGATATGTGACGATGTGATTTAAAAAGATGCATTTACTGCCTAAAAATCTACATAAAGGCACATGGTTGTCAAGGACAGGGACAGAAACACAACAATTTGCATTAACAATTACTTGCTGCTTAGAGAATGCCCTGACCTTCATTCAGGTGTGCTAAGATTTTAGAAAAACATCCTTAAGATATGTCCCCAAAATCCCCTAACACTAGTGAAAACAAAATCTACCTTCTTGTCAGTTTTAGATGTTACAGTTCGTGTTTTCTCCTTGTCTTTGTCCTTCAGTCTCTTGGCAAACTCATCTCGCTCCTTCAGGTCCAGCTGCCGCTGGGCCTCGTCTGAGTCGGAATCTGAGTCCATGTCCTCATCCGCATCCAGGTCATCAGCATCATTCCTGGAAGATGATATAAACACTCATATCAGCATATATCTTGATAGGTGATATAAATATTTGTATCCGCACAATATAATATCTGGAAGGTGATATAAACATTCATATCAGCATCTGGACTGGACCCACACATCAACTTCAGGAACATTCCTGGGACAACTTATAATTACTTGCATCAGCACTAGACCCTTTCTGGAAAACGATGTAAACACAAATATTGGCATCATCAACATTCCTAAAAGGAAACACTGACATGCACATCAACATCAGGATCACACTGGAATTGGCATTATTTCGTGAAGATGATATAAACACATATTTCCACACCAACCTTGTAATATAAACAGTCATATCAGCATCATTCTTGAAAGAAGATATTAAATACTCTTATCTTGCCTCACACATAAATGTCATTTTCCGATTGGCTGAGCGCTTTTCTATTATTTTCAATGTACCCCGCTTACAAGCGAGTAACATTTTCTATATACCCGCTGGGAATGCCGAACTAATTTGGTACTTCGTAGTAGTAATTCTTTATCTCGAATAACATTGAATCACGTATGATGTACGGAAATTACTGATGTTTTCCGAATGCAAATAGATGGAAGGGAGATAACTCTAAAAATAAAATTCTTGTCGTCTGGTACTCCATACTATTTTCTGATACCCGTGCTTCAAACAGTTAAAAAATTACCATTTAAGTGTTCGGTAAGATAAATTTGTTGTCACTGGTCCTTCGGGGCCCATGGGTTGATGTACCCTTGATGTTTCTTTATATCCTTCAGGCTTAGGGATCATAAACAAACACTGAGGGTACATCATTCTCCCCCCCCCAGTCAACAACTTATTATATCTTCATTTGCACCATTCATGGGAGATGATATTAACACTCATGGCATCATCACCATTCCTACAGGATTACATAAACACTCAAATCAGCATCAGCATCACTCCTGGGAGATAATATGTCAACTATTACTTAATGCATGGATGAATTACTTTGATAAATAAACTTGTATGTAAATGTTACTGTTACACACACCGGTATTCGTAACCCACTGGATTGAGAGAGTGAGTTTAGTTTTACGCCGCTTTTAGCAATATTCCAGCAATATCACGGCGGGGGACACCAGAAATGAGCTTCACACATTGTACCCATTTGAGGAATCGAACCTAGGTCTTCGGCGTGACGAGCGAACGCTTCAACCACTAGGCTACCCCACCTCCCCGGAACCCACTGGATGGCCTTAAGACTCCTGTGTATGTACACTGAGATACATACCTGTCACTCTCACTACTGCTCTCAGATGATTCTTGCTTTTTGCGAATGTTTCTTTTTTTCTCCTTTGAACTTCTCTTTGGCATCTGCAACACAGAAGAAGGTAATGTCAATTAATTAGTTACACCATCCTGATCAGTTCTGAATGTGAGTGTGTGTTTACTGCTTTGAATACAAAATGCCTTTTAGATAGTTGTCAAATGGAACATATGTTATTTTAGGCATTACACTTTCTGAATGAAGTACAGATATGTAATTTTTTAAGTTCAATAAAATCGTTTTGATAGGCAAATGACATGATAGCTTCATTATTATTGTAAACTATGGAACACGAATGGCTAAAAATAGAGCCATGCCAGAATGCGGTAAAAATACCCGCCAATAGCATTTGAGTATGTCATTCACAATTTTCAGACAGTATATAGCAGTTGAATACGTCATTCGCTATATTTAGACTATATTTTGGTCATTTAAGCATTGTCTGTCCTGCTAAGAAACAGTGGTCGCTTGACTCGTTTTTTGGTAATGAGAGCAAGAAAAACAAATATCCTGACGTTTCTAATGATGAGCACTAAAACCAGCTGCAAATCATGACCTGAGATATGTGAATTCGGGCAAAAAATAAATCGAACCCCTTCACATTTGGTTGTCAAAATAATCAGAAGTCGACATGAGACATCAAACTTCTAAAGATCACATTGAACAGTTACAATTCATGAAATGAAACAGCATTTCAGCACATCTGTCAAAAATGTAGAAAGGCAGGCTTCTTGATTCACACGAGGAAATATTATACACAAATTTTAATGACTCCCAAATAAGGAAAATGACTTTCTAAAATAAATACTGTGAGTCACCATGATTCCCATTTTGCAAAGTCTGTGTAAAACCCTGTGATAAAGTACTGTGCACCTTTGATCTTTTAGTGAAAGTACTGAAACATCTTAGAATGTGTGTTAAAATACATTTTGAATTTGTGACATCACTTTAACATGTTTAAACATTTGCACATATGTTTATTACAGGGGTTGGTTAATGCTGTCAACATAGTTTAACCGTGATAACTAAATGGTTTCCATTGTGCAAGCGATCCTAAGATGACTGGAGTAGCCATACCTTAACACAGGCGTACAACAGTTATAGCACTAAGATTGTTTCCTACAACGGCACCACATACATAATCTGGATTAAATCATAAATGGATTTTAGAAAACAAATCAATTACTTATGAACATTAAAGCAACCTGTGTTTTGTGAAATTAATCCCAACCCAAAACAGACTATGAAGTCTTAGACTATGAAGTCATTAGAGGTGCTGAAACCAGTCTGTTAACTCCTGTTTTGCTACCTTTTTGCAGTATGGTCAGTGTGCCATGGCTATAATGTTCAACATAGGACAGTGAGTGAGTGAGTATGGTTTTATGCCGCTTTCAGCAATATTCCAGCATTATCACGGCGAGGGACACCAGAAATGGGCTTCACACATTGTACCCATGTGGGGAATCGAACCCCGGGTCTTCGGCGTGACGAAAGGGCGCTTTAACCAACAGGCTACCCCACAGCCCCTCAACATAGGACAGCATGGTTTACATGTTTAACAGTGCATAGAATGATAGACATCTGGAAACTGGCATAGAGCCAGTTTGTTAGTAAAGACTTTGCACAAATACTTAAGGACGGAAAACTCACATGAACTACTGAGAGTTTCTAGGACTTCTGTCCTGCTCCCACAACGAAGCACTTAATATTTATGTGGTCACACCCTGGGCAAATAAGTTTGTTCAAAATTGCCTCTGTTCACCCAGCTGAAAATGGGTACCCGGTGGTATAAAGTCATATGACTATTAACCTTCCAGCCAAACAGACAGCTTGGGTTATCCAGGGTAATAATGCCCATGATGTTGTATGTGCTTAGAGCATGTCCCTGGGTCATTGAGTTCAGCACTATGTAAGTGGCCTATTATCATAATTAATATAATGCAGTAAAAACACTGGTGTACTCATGGTAATAGAAACGTGATACACAAACTAGTGGTAATCCAACAGTCTCTTCATAACTTACTGTTGCAGCAGGCACAGCATCTTCATCATCATCAGACAACAGAGTATATGTCTTGTTCTTGTGTTCTAGTTCCTTTTGGCGATGTTGATCTGTTGTCAAAGCTCTCTCAATTTTCTTTTTATGAGGAACCTGCAGGAACAGATGAAAAAAATATGAAATTTAAAGTTTATTTTACAATTCAAAGAAAACGTGCTGTGTTTAATGTTCGATTGTGAGATGTTCTGATAACGTGTTCGAGTACATGACAAATACCTTACAACTACACTAAGGATCGTAAAGGACTGGGCTCAAATGCAGTTTACAAGGTGTAGCACCAGCCAGCCATGCCTGCATGCCCACTGTTTCGCAATATCACTATTTGCCTCAAGCTCGCCAGTGGTACTACTTTTGAGGCAAACAACACTTTACGATCATTAGGCTTTAAATAGGTTAGGTTGAGGGGCTGTAGGTGAATTCGTAGACCAGACTAGTTCGTAGACGTGGAAATCCAGCGGATTCGTAGACGGAGTGAGCGGTGGATTTGTAGACGTTTTTAAAATGGGAAAAGTTCAACCTCAATGATGAAGAAAATCGACGAAAAGTGTTTGCATTTTGTGAAATAAATAAAATATATCAGGTAAGTATGATCGGCGGTGAAAATATGTTTAAAAATAATGAAATAATAAAATATGCTTCACAGTGGTCCATGTCCGACAAATTCCGACAAATCATAGGCCCTTAGCTGCCCTTAGTTTCGTATCACTGAAAACAAAGCATAACAACTTCGTTATACACATTCTAAGTAAAAATCAAACTAAATATATACTATTATTCAATTATTAATACACGTCTACGAAATCACCGTCTACGAACCAGTCTGGGTTACAAATCCACCGCGTCTACGAACTGGTTCATTCTACGAAATCACCGTATCCCGGTTGAGGTACCCATTTCTATCCTGATGGTTAAGGTACCCTTTCAGATCCATAGGGAGGTGAAGGAATGATTGGCACTAGCAACCAGGTCAACTGCAGTATTTGGTTCCCGGCTTCGCGAGTTTGGAGGCAGAATCACTGCAGTCTACCCCGAGCTACCTAACCCTGAAGATCATAAGGGGTGTTTAATCTGAATAATCGTGCCCTACGTGAGATACAAACTCTGTCACGAGAGTGGACAACAGTGAAACTTGTTGAGTTAAATTATAATTCTCATACACACCCGACTAAATAATTCTTTTGCAAACTGTGTCACTTGCTCATCGACATCCACTGCTCCCCGTGTCGCGAAGTTTATCGACGAATTCGTCATGACTTTCAGACTTCGCTGCAAGTCCAACGAAATACTGGCCGATGTATTTGTCGGATATGCCTAATAGATCGTGGAGCTTGTCATTTACCCACGTTTCTATAGAAGCCATTGTCTTAGTGGGCCTTTCGTTTGATATTCTCTAAGGAAATTCAAGAAAAACACATATTTGTTGACTTGTGCTCAATGGGCGCAGCCATTTTGTCAAAACGCACAGTGGTCGTTCTTGTGTACACACATACTGATGACGTAGTACGTACGCGCTCGCAGAGATAGACTTGCTGACTTTATTACCCAAGCAAGTGATTGCTGGACATTAGAATCTATGTCGAAACGTCGCCTTTACCAGGGATAATCTACAGCACGTCTTCTATTCTCCCTGCCCCACAGAATAAAAGAAGTTGTATATCCATAAAAAAATAATCATCATTCTTCAAATGAGCAAAATATATGTGGACATAAATAATATCCTTCCGTGAAAAGAAGATGTTCCCTTGAAACAATTTTTATTTACTCAACAATATCCAAGGTATATCGCAGAGGTCAGCCCAGCTAGTGAATGAAAGCGGGAGCCACGAACAAGGGCCCTGTAGTCTTGAGCAGTCTCTATTTCATCGTACAGTAGTAATAATAGAAACTCTTGGTCATGTTGGTGAGTGAGTGAGTTTAGTTTCACACCACACAAATAATCCAGCTATGTGGCGGCGGTCTATGAATAATCGAGTCTGGACCAGACAATCCAGTGATCAACAGCATGAGCATCGATCTACGCAATTGGGATACGATGACGTATCAACCAAGTGAGCGAGCTTCTTTGAGTGGCATTTTTGAAGTTGGGAAGTACAATATAGATCAAACTTTATGGATAACAACTTCTTTTTATTCGTGAGCGCGACGTTTCGATACAGATTCTTGTACCGTTGTCAAGCATAATGGGACATGAAGAAGGGGGGAAGTATATATATACTGGATGTAACAATGTAACAAAGAAAACAACATAATTAACGTAATTGGCTAGGCAGAAAGCTGATGAAGCCAGGGAGTAGACAAAGGACAGGCGTGGAAGCCAATGATGTACAAATAATAATGAGATGTTTATACAGCAGAGTTTATACAGTAGATTGGGCTTGGTGGATGAGTGCATCATAAGCGGATGGAATGAAGTATCCTTGGTCTCGGTTGATGGTGGGCTTTTGGCGTTTGATGTGGATGGCTTCGGTGAGCTCGCGTTTAGTGAAGTCTGTTTGTTTGTTAGAGAGAATGGTGATGTCAGACCACTCTAGCGAGCCTGACCACCCGATCCTGTTAGTCGCCCATACGACAAGCATTGGTTACTGATGACCAATTACCCGGATCTTCACGGGTGCTTGAATTTAAACCGGTTCAAGAACTTTCAATTCCATATATTCTTTGTAAAATTTGTCATTCGCCTGACCAGGAATAGCTTTATAGTTTTCAACAGAGGACACCTATCCCATTTCAATCTCAGTCGATAGCCAATATATACTAGTATATCTCATCAGTGCAATCTAGCCAATATATACTAGTATATCTCAGAAGTGCAATCTAGCCGATATATACTAGTATATCTCATCAGTGCAATCTAGCCGATATATATTAGTATATCTCATCAGTGCAATCTGATGAAATCTACGATGAAGCAACTTTAATCAAAACATTTACCTACTCTCAACCTAGCACCGGGGAATTTTCTCAATAGTTAAGTTGAATTTCATCTTGTAACTACATCAATGACAATTTGAATAGGATATGATTTTAAGAGATTCCGGTCTTATTAGGTACAATACGGTACTTGTCATTACACATCCTATCCGTCCATGACTGACGATAAAGAATAGTTTGCTTTAATGATCAACGAAAGGACTGGATTAATCCTAACAACACACACGGCTGATGACCAGTTCATCAAAATGCGATTTTCACTCGTATAACGCATCGTCACATTCATCCTTTCCCTTATAATTGGATCAATATCACATCTTTATAGGATATGTTCGGCCTGCTGGTCTTGTCAGGAATAAAGATTATGTATACGGATGCACAGGTCATGCTTGGGTCAAATATGGGAGGAGTGAATGTTGAGTGTGTTAGGAGTGAGTGAGTGAGTTTGGTTTTACGCCGCTTTTAGCAATATTCCAGCAATATCCCGGCTGGGGACACCAGAAATGGGCTTCACACATTGTACCCATGTGGGGAATCGTGTTAGGAGTGAATGCCGAGGGTGATAAGAGTGAATGTTTAAAGTGGGAGGAGTGAATGTTGAGTGTTACGAGTGAATGTTTAAAGTGGGAGGAGTGACTGTTGAATTGGGAAGAGTGAATGTTGAATTGGGAAGAGTGAATTTTGAGTGTTAGGAGTAAATTCTAAACGTCTTAAGAGTGAATGTTGAATTGGGAAGAGTGAATGTTGAATTGGGAGGAGTGAATATTGACTGTGTTAGGAGTAAATGCTGAACGTGCTAAGAGTGAATGTTGAACGTGGGAGGAGTGACTGTTGAATAGGGAGGAGTGAATGTTGAGTGTGTTAGGAGTAAATGCTAAACGTGCTAAGAGTGAATGTTGAACGTGGGAAGAGTGAATGTTATTTGTTAGGAGTGAATGCTGAACCTGCTAAGGGTGAATGTTGAATTGGGAGGAGTGAATGATGAGTGTGTTAGGAGTCAATGCTAAACGTGCTAAGAGTGAATGTTGAACGAAGGAGGAGTGAATGTTGAATTGGGAGGAGTGAATATTGATTGTGTTAGAAGTAAATGCTAAACGTGCTAAGAGTGAATGTTGAACGTGGGAGGAGTGAATGTTATTTGTTAGGAGTGAATGCTGAACCTGCTAAGGGTGAATGTTGAATTGGGAGGAGTGAATATTGAGTGTGTTAGGAGTAAATGCTAAACGTGCTAAGAGTGAATGTTGAACGTGGGAAGAGTGAATGTTATTTGTTAGGAGTGAATGCTGAACCTGCTAAGGGTGAATGTTGAATTGGGAAGAGTGAATGTTGACCGTGCTAAGAGTGAATATTGAATGTTTTAGGAGTGAATGATGAGCTTGCTAAAGGGTGAATTCTGAAGGTGTGAGGAGTGAATGCTAAACGTGTGAGGAGTGAATGCTAAACGTGGGAGGAGTGAATGCTGAACGTGGGAGGAGGGAATTCTGAACGTGATAAGAGTGAATGCTGAACGTGGGAGGAGTCAATGCTGAACCTGCTAAGAGGGAATGTTGACTTGGGAGGAGTGAAAATTGAACGTGGGAGAGGTGAATGAGGAAAGACCAAGATGACAAGGGAGAGCAGGGAGAGTGAAGAGTCTTGGTGTAGAGTGAGTGAGTGAGAATAACTGGAGAAGTGAGTGAGGAGCGTGACGGAGTGAGGACAACGGGTGGAGTGAGCGATGAGTGAATGAGTTGAGCGAGAGAAGAGAAAAGAGCGGAGGCCTGAGTGTGGAGTGAGTGAGTAGACTGGCTTGAGTGTGTGAGAAGAATGGTTGACATGCATGCCTTTTTGGTGATCGTGGTAATATGTTTTATTCATAATAAACAACCTCGTGCAACTGTACACTTATGGGTAATTATCATCTCCTTCTAAAAGTAAGTTATCAGCCAAATATTCGTAAACTTACATTAATATTTTGCCCGAGTGAACCGCACTATTTCTTAGGTTGTGTCAATGGTAGATTTTGCACGGTAACCTCATTTGCATATTTATCGGATTGTAATACGAACTGAATCTGGCCTATCGGATCGATAACATCATTTACTACATGATACATTTTGGACAGCTACTACTAAAATATGAAGAACGTTTATTCCTCTTCTAGGGCATAGCTGTGACAGACTGAACGAGAAAACAGAGATGTGATGAGACACGAACATGAGATAATTATCGTATGCGAATACATTTTTTCAATTGTTTGCAATGTCGTTAGCGTTATTCTTGGATTAATATAATGACGTCATTGAACAAAGAAGTTAAGAGAAATATGCGAAATGTTTGTGGTTGTTCCTCGAAATACAAGCTAGAAATAATCACATATTTTGCTAACCTAGTTAAACATCAGACCTGAATATTTATTTGATTGTATATAGTTACGTACTTGTGAGTATGTTTTCTTTTTCTGATACGTCGATAGGATGCACCGGACAAGGTAAACTAAACAATACGTATATGCGTTGTCTTCTGACGTATCATCTACAAAAGACAAATAAACAAGTTAAACGAGCTTTAGAACTTCACGTCAGACGGGAACAAATGAGACACGTTGCCTAGATACATTGTTATATAAATAAGTAATCGACGAGTGTAATATTTAACAACTATTAATCGGTAATGTTATTTCCCTTCAAATACTATTTGCTCCGGGACAAAGTACCAGACACGTCTTGCTATTGGAGAGCCTACGGAAGCACTGAGAAGATTTAAACACACAATACCAAGCTTTACTGAAATAGTCGCATTTGTTTTGTTTGCTGAAATATTGAACGAATCATTGTATCGGATCAGTCCAAATATTCTCTTGAAGAGAAGCCGTGCTTTATTTCTCATTGACGTGAATCTGCGTGTCTGTTTGCCAACATATGCTTTGAAGTGGTCCGGGAGCGAGTTATCAGCAGTTTGATATAGTCTACGTTGTACTGGATGTTTGACGTGATCAGGGATCGATCGATAAGACAGAGTGACGCCGTCGATCTATTTTCTTGTGTCAGGGGTTGCAGTTCTTGAACATTACAGACATATTTGCAAGTCGACACTGTAAAGGTAAGATGGAGAACACTTTCAAAACGTGTTATGGGATATAGTGGTATTCGCTTAAGAAGACGTATAGAGAACAGTTAGAAGTCATGAGTATGAAACATAATTGCATGAAAATACTCTGTAGTATCAGACAGGGAGGTGCCAATACGCACGTGTTTTTTGGTCAATTTCGTACATCCATGTGTTTTTCAAGTTCGTAGATACATGCAAGTCTTCTTCAAGTTACATATGTTTGTTGATCGAGTTCGTAGATATATATGTAATGAATATATACTCTCCCAAAAAAGAAACGCATATAGGAATTTCAACTGTATTTTTATGTTTATTTTGAAACATCTCGTAGGCTTTATTGTCAATGAAATATAGCGAAATTGCACACTGGGAATGCAGACTTATCCGTCATTGGCACCAACTCGAGGAAAGTCAGTTTGAGTGTCACATGGAGACGTGTGGTGGCGCTGAAGTCAATACCTCGTGTGACCACCGTGGGCATCCAGAACTGCACGGCATCGCCTCGGCATCGAACGAATAAGTCTCAGAATCTCGTGTTGCCCAATCGCAGCCCACTCTGCTTGTAGTGCCTGTGCGAGTTGCTGAAGTGTCTGGGGCTGAGGGTTTACGGCGTCCCACCCGTCTGTTCAGGGCATCCCACAGATGTTCGATCGGGTTTAAGTCCAGTGATCTTGAGGGCCAGGGGAGCACATTGATGTTGTGGTTCTGGAGGAAGTCTCTAGTGTGACGTGCTGTGTGGGGCCTGGCATTGTCCTGTTGAAACAACTCCCTCTGGCGATCAATGATTGGAAGGAGGTGTGGGCGTAGGATTTCGTCACAGTACCGTTGAGCTATCAGGTTGCCCTGGATCATCACCAAATCACTTCTCCTACGGCAGGTGATCTCCCCCCACATCATAACACTTCCCCGGCCGAATCTGTCCACCTGGAGAACACAAGCGTCGGCGAAACGTTCATGTCGACGTCTGTACACCCGCATTCTTCCATCGCGTCGTTCCACTAGAAATCGTGATTCATCACTGAACCAGATTCTACGCCAATTCGGTAGGTTCCAGGCCTGAACGTTGGTGCACCATTGAACTCGATGTCGACGATGTTGTTGTCGAAGCACAGGGCCAAAATAAGGTCTTCTGGCACGTAAACCAGCCTGTCTCAACCTGTCCCTGACGGTCTGTGCAGGAAGCCTCCTCAATCCGGGTATTTGTCGAGCGGTACTGGTCGCCGTAGCTGTTCGATGACGCAGGTGATGTACCCGGATGTAGCGATCCTGCGCCGCAGTGGTCGCTCGAGGTCGCCCACTACGAGGTGCATCTGCTACCGAATTCTGCCGGCGATATCTCTCCCAGAGCCGTGAAATGGTGCTTTGGTGAACATTCATGCGTCGGGCAACTGCACGTTGAGACTGGCCAGCTTCAAGCAAACCAATGGCGATATGACGGTTGGCCTCACTTAGACGTGGCATTTTGCGTTCGTCAACAATATTCCAAATACAGTGAATAATCGACAGACAGCGATCAACCTTTTATACCCATCATTGAGACAATCTGATCCCCAACTTTCACGTGCATTGCATGTGAATTGTGTATTCTGTGACACTACACGCCGAAATTGAAAATCATGCTGTTAAATAATACGGATGGTGCGTTTTGTTGTGATGTTTCAAAACATAAACACCATAGGACTCATAAACAGAGCAAAACCTTTTGTAAAATGAATCACGTTTTAATTCATTGCTACATGAAATTGCTATTTTCATGATGCGTTTCTTTTTTGGGAGAGTATATATGCGTGTTGTTCACTTTAGTAGATGCAAGCATGTGTTGTTTAATTTCGTAGGTACGTGTGTGTTGTTCAAGTTCATAGATGTATGCATGTATTGTTGAACACAACGTCATCTGCATGCATGTATGGTTTTACATTGTTAACAATTCATTACTCTCATGTTATAATGTATTATCAACATCATACTGCCTTGCTGTACTGTGTTAACAATTAATTGCTATCATATTCCAATGTATTATCAATCACAGTGCTTGGTGTTAACAATTCCATACTTCCTGGTTACAAAGTGTTAACAATTCCATACTTCCTGGTTACAAAGTATTAACCTTTGCCACGTTAAGATGTGTTATTATTTCATGCTGGTTTGTTTAACTGTGTTAAAACGTCAATACTGCCTTGTTATACAATGTTAACAATGAAGTAGACTTTGCAAATTCAATCGTGAACACGCCATGACAACTTTTAATTCGAATAAAAAGAATGAATATCATCTCCTGTTTGGATACCCGTGAAGGTCCGGGCTAGAACTGGGCCCGGTTGTTCAAACTCGGTTATCTTTTAACCAGCCGTTAAGTACATTTAACCGACCGTTAACTAATAACAGAGGGGTATCTTGTTGTTCAAAACTCTGTTAACTTTAACAGGTTGTTAACGTG